>NW_026963052.1:0-124387 GCF_032445375.1 Bacillus rossius redtenbacheri | reverse complement strand
AGGAAATTAGGCAGTTAATTAGGCAGGCAATTAAGCAGGCAATTAGGAAGTTAATTAGGCAGGCAATTAGGCAGTTTATTAGTCAAGAAATTAGGCAGGCAATTAGGCAGGCAATAAGGCAGGTAATTAAGCAGGCAATTATGCAGTTAATTAGGCAAGCAATTAGGCAGGCAATTAGGCAGTTAATTAGGCAGGCAATTAGGCGGTTAATTAGACAGGCAATTAATCATTTAATTAGGCAGTTAATTAGGCAGGCAATTGTGCAGTTAATAAGGTAGTTAATTAGGCAGGCAATAAGGCAGGCAATTGGGCAGATAATTAGACAGTCAGTTAGGCAGAAAATTAAGCAGGCAATCATGCAGTTAATTAGGCAGGCAATTAGGCAGGCACTTAGGCAGTTAATTAGGCAGGCAAATAGGCAGATAATAAGGCAGGGAATTAGGCAGTTTATTAGTCAAGCAATTAGGCAGGCAATTAGGCAGGCAATAAGGCAGGTAATTAAGCAGGCAATTATGCAGTTAATTAGGCAAGCAATTAGGCAGGCAATTAGGCAGGCTATTAGGCAGGCAATAAGGCAGGCAATTAGGCAGGCAATTATGCAGTTAATTAAACAAGCAATTAGGCAAGCAGGCAATTAGGCAGACAGGCAATTAGGCAGGCAATTAAGCAGTTTGTTAGGCAGGCAGGCAATTTGGCAGGTAATTAGGCAGGCTATTATGCAGGCTATTATGCAGGCTATTAGGCAGGGCTATTAGGCATACAATTAGGCAGGCATTTAGGCAGTTAATTAGGCAGTCAATTAGGCAGGCAATTAGGCGGTTAATTAGACACGCAATTAGGCATTTAATTAGGCAGTTAATTAAGCAGGCAATTGTGCAGTTAATTAGGTAGTTAATTAGGCAGGCAATTAGGCAGTTAATTAGGCAGGCAATTAGGCAGATAATTAAACAGTTAATTAGGCAGTTAATTAGGCGGTCAATTAGGCAGGCAGTTAATTAGGGCAGTTAATTAAACAGGCAATTAGGCGGTTAATTAAACAGGCAATTGGGCAGTTAATTAGGCAGTTAATTAGACAGGCAATTGTGCAGTTAATAAGGTAGTTAATTAGGCAGGCAATAAGGCAGGCAATTGGGCAGATAATTAGACAGTCAGTTAGGCAGAAAAATAAGCAGGCAATCATGCAGTTAATTAGGCAGGCAATTAGGCAGGCACTTAGGCAGTTAATTAGGCAGGCAAATAGGCAGATACTAAGGCAGGCAATTAGGCAGTTTATTAGTCAAGCAATTAGGCAGGCAATTAGGCAGGCAATAAGGCAGGTAATTAAGCAGTTAATTAGGCAAGCAATTAGGCAGGCAATTAGGCAGGCAATAAGGCAAGCAATTAAGCCGGCAATTACGCAGTTAATTAGGCAAGCAATTAGGCAAGCAGGCAATTAGGCAGGCAGGCAATTAGGCAGGCAATTAAGCAGTTTGTTAGGCAGGCAGGCAATTTGGCAGGTAATTAGGTAGGCTATTATGCAGGCTATTATGCAGGCTATTAGGCAGGCTATTAGGCATACAATTTGGCAGGCAATTAGGCAGTTAATTAGGCGGTCAATTAGGCAGGCAGTTAATTAGGCAGGCAATTAGGCGGTTAATTAGACACGCAATTAGGCATTTAATTAGGCAGTTAATTAAGCAGGCAATTGTGCAGTTATTAGGTAGTTAATTAGGCAGGCAATTAAGCAGATAATTAGGCAGGCAATTAAAAGGCAATTAGGCAGTTAATTAGGCAGGCAATTAGGCAGGCACTTAGGCAGTTAATTAGGCAGTTAATTATGCAGGCAATTGGGGTGTTTATTAGGCAGGCAATTGGGCAGGCAATTAAGCAGGCACTTAGGCAGTTATTTAGGCAGGCAATTAGGCTGATAATAAGGCAGGGCTATTAGGCATACAATTAGGCAGGCAATTAGGCAGTTAATTAGGCGGTCAATTAGGCAGGCAGTTAATTAGGCAGTTAATTAAGCAGGCAATTAGGCGGTTAATTAGACAGGCAATTAGGCATTTAATTAGGCAGTTAATTAGCACGCAATTGTGCAGTTAAATAGGCAGTTAATTAGGCAAATAATTAGGCAGGCAATTAAGCAGATAATTAGGCAGTTAATTAGGCAGGCACATAAGCAGATAATTAAGCAGATAATAAGGCAGGCAATTAGGCAGATAATTAATCAGGCAATTAGGTGGTTAATTAGGCGGTCAATTAAGCAGGCAATTAGGCACTTAATCAAACAGGCAATTGGGCAGTTAATTAGGCAGTTAATTAGACAGGCAATTAGGCATTTAATTAGGAGTTAATTAGGCAGGCAATTAAGCAGATAATTAGGCAGGCAATTAAAAAGGCAATTAGGCAGTTAATTAGGCAAGCAATTAGGCAGGCACTTAGGCAGTTAATTAGGCAGTTAATTAGGCAGGCAATTGGGCACAATAAGGCAGTTAATTATACAGGCAATTAGGCAGGCACTTAGGCAGTTAATTAGGCAGGCAATTAGGCTGATAAATTGGCAGGCAATTAGGCAGTTAATTAGGCAGGCAATTAGGCAGTTAATTAGGCGGTCAATTTGGCAGGCAATTGGGCAGTTAATTAGGCAGTTAATTAGGCAGGCAATTGGGCAGTTAATTAGGCAGTTAATTAGGCATGCAATTAAGCAGATAATTAGGCAGTAATTAGGCAGGCAATTAGGCAGTTAATTAGGCTGTCAATTAGGCAGGCAATTAAGCAGATAATTAGGCAGGCAATTAGGCAGATAATTAAGCAGACATTAGGTGGTTAATTAGGCGGTCAATTAAGCAGGGCAATTAGGCAGTTAATTAAACAGGCAATTGGGCAGTTAATTAGGCAGTTAATTAGACAGGCAATTAGGCATTTAATTAGGAGTTAATTAGGCAGGCAATTAAGCAGATAATTAGGGAGGCAATTAAAAAGGCAATTAGGCAGTTAATTAGGCAAGCAATTAGGCAGGCACTTAGGCAGTTAATTAGGCAGTTAATTAGGCAGGCAATTGGGGCAGTTAATAAGGCAGGCAATTAGGCAGGCAATTAAGCAGGCAATCAGGCAGGCAATTAGGCAGTTTATTAGTCAAGCAATTAGGCAGGCAATTAGGCAGTTAATTAGGCAGTTAATTAGGCAGGCAATTAAGCAGATAATTAGGCAGGCAATTAGGCAGTTTATTAGTCAAGCAATAAGGCAGGCAATTAGGCAGGCAATTAGGCAGGTAATTAAGCAGGCAATTATGCAGTTAATTAGGCAAGCATTTAGGCAAGCAGGCAATTAAGCAGTTAATTAGGCAGGCAGCCAATTTGGCTGGTAATTAGGCTGGTAATTAGGCAGGCTATTAGGCAGTTAATTAGGTGGTCAATTAGGCAGGCAATTGGGCAGTTAATTAGGCAGTTAATTAGGCAGGCAATTGGGCAGTTAATTAGGCAGGCAATTGGGCAGGCAATAAGGCAGTTAATTAGACAGGCAATTAGGCAGGCACTTAGGCAGTTAATTAGGCAGGCAATTAGGCTGATAATAAGGCAGGCAATTAGGCAGTTTATTAGGCAGGCAATTAGGCAGTTAATTAGGCGGTCAATTAGGCAGGCAATTGGGCAGTTAATAAGGCAGTTAATAAGGCAGGCAATTGGGCAGTTAATTAGGCAGTTAATTAGGCAGGCAATTAGGCAGATAATTAAGCAGGCAATTAGGCAGTTAATTAGACAGGCAATTAGGCAGGCACTTAGGCAGTTAATTAAGCAGTTAATTAGGCAGTTAATTTGGCAGGCAGTTGGGCAGGCAATAAGGCAGTTAATTAGACAGGCAATTAGGCAGGCACTTAGGCAGTTAATTAGGCAGGCAATTATGCTGATAATAAGGCAGGCAATTAGGCAGTTAATTAGGCAGGCAATTAGGCAGTTAATTAGGCGGTCAATTAGGCAGTTAATTAAGCAGAAAATTAGGCAGGCAATAAGGCAGATAATTAGGCAGGCAATTTGGCATTTAATTAGGCAGTTAATTAGGCAGGCAATTGTGCAGTTAATAAGGTAGTTAATTAGGCAGGCAATAAGGCAGGCAATTGGGCAGATAATTAGACAGTCAGTTAGGCAGAAAATTAAGCAGGCAATCATGCAGTTAATTAGGCAGGCAATTAGGCAGGCACTTAGGCAGTTAATTAGGCAGGCAAATAGGCAGATAATAAGGCAGGGAATTAGGCAGTTTATTAGTCAAGCAATTAGGCAGGCAATTAGGCAGGCAATAAGGCAGGGTAATTAAGCAGGCAATTATGCAGTTAATTAGGCAAGCAATTAGGCAGGCAATTAGGCAGGCAATTAGGCAGGCAATAAGGCAGGCAATTAGGCAGGCAATTATGCAGTTAATTAAACAAGCAATTAGGCAAGCAGGCAATTAGGCAGACAGGCAATTAGGCAGGCAATTAAGCAGTTTGTTAGGCAGGCAGGCAATTTGGCAGGTAATTAGGCAGGCTATTATGCAGGCTATTATGCAGGCTATTAGGCAGGCTATTAGGCATACAATTAGGCAGGCATTTAGGCAGTTAATTAGGCAGTCAATTAGGCAGGCAATTAGGCGGTTAATTAGACACGCAATTAGGCATTTAATTAGGCAGTTAATTAAGCAGGCAATTGTGCAGTTAATTAGGTAGTTAATTAGGCAGGCAATTAGGCAGTTAATTAGGCAGGCAATTAGGCAGATAATTAAACAGTTAATTAGGCAGTTAATTAGGCGGTCAATTAGGCAGGCAGTTAATTAGGCAGTTAATTAAACAGGCAATTAGGCGGTTAATAAACAGGCAATTGGGCAGTTAATTAGGCAGTTAATTAGACAGGCAATTGTGCAGTTAATAAGGTAGTTAATTAGGCAGGCAATAAGGCAGGCAATTGGGCAGATAATTAGACAGTCAGTTAGGCAGAAAAAATAAGCAGGCAATCATGCAGTTAATTAGCAGGCAATTAGGCAGGCACTTAGGCAGTTAATTAGGCAGGCAAATAGGCAGATACTAAGGCAGGCAATTAGGCAGTTTATTAGTCAAGCAATTAGGCAGGCAATTAGGCAGGCAATAAGGCAGGTAATTAAGCAGTTAATTAGGCAAGCAATTAGGCAGGCAATTAGGCAGGCAATAAGGCAAGCAATTAAGCCGGCAATTACGCAGTTAATTAGGCAAGCAATTAGGCAAGCAGGCAATTAGGCAGGCAGGCAATTAGGCAGGCAATTAAGCAGTTTGTTAGGCAGGCAGGCAATTTGGCAGGTAATTAGGTAGGCTATTATGCAGGCTATTATGCAGGCTATTAGGCAGGCTATTAGGCATACAATTTGGCAGGCAATTAGGCAGTTAATTAGGCGGTCAATTAGGCAGGCAGTTAATTAGGCAGGCAATTAGGCGGTTAATTAGACACGCAATTAGGCATTTAATTAGGCAGTTAATTAAGCAGGCAATTGTGCAGTTATTAGGTAGTTAATTAGGCAGGCAATTAAGCAGATAATTAGGCAGGCAATTAAAAGGCAATTAGGCAGTTAATTAGGCAGGCAATTAGGCAGGCACTTAGGCAGTTAATTAGGCAGTTAATTATGCAGGCAATTGGGGTGTTTATTAGGCAGGCAATTGGGCAGGCAATTAAGCAGGCACTTAGGCAGTTATTTAGGCAGGCAATTAGGCTGATAATAAGGCAGGCTATTAGGCATACAATTAGGCAGGCAATTAGGCAGTTAATTAGGCGGTCAATTAGGCAGGCAGTTAATTAGGCAGTTAATTAAGCAGGCAATTAGGCGGTTAATTAGACAGGCAATTAGGCATTTAATTAGGCAGTTAATTAGCACGCAATTGTGCAGTTAAATAGGCAGTTAATTAGGCAAATAATTAGGCAGGCAATTAAGCAGATAATTAGGCAGTTAATTAGGCAGGCACATAAGCAGATAATTAAGCAGATAATAAGGCAGGCAATTAGGCAGATAATTAATCAGGCAATTAGGTGGTTAATTAGGCGGTCAATTAAGCAGGCAATTAGGCAGTTAATCAAACAGGCAATTGGGCAGTTAATTAGGCAGTTAATTAGACAGGCAATTAGGCATTTAATTAGGAGTTAATTAGGCAGGCAATTAAGCAGATAATTAGGCAGGCAATTAAAAAGGCAATTAGGCAGTTAATTAGGCAAGCAATTAGGCAGGCACTTAGGCAGTTAATTAGGCAGTTAATTAGGCAGGCAATTGGGCAGTTAATTAGGCAGGCAATTGGGCACAATAAGGCAGTTAATTATACAGGCAATTAGGCAGGCACTTAGGCAGTTAATTAGGCAGGCAATTAGGCTGATAAATTGGCAGGCAATTAGGCAGTTAATTAGGCAGGCAATTAGGCAGTTAATTAGGCGGTCAATTTGGCAGGCAATTGGGCAGTTAATTAGGCAGTTAATTAGGCAGGCAATTGGGCAGTTAATTAGGCAGTTAATTAGGCATGCAATTAAGCAGATAATTAGGCAGTTAATTAGGCAGGCAATTAGGCAGTTAATTAGGCTGTCAATTAGGCAGGCAATTAAGCAGATAATTAGGCAGGCAATTAGGCAGATAATTAAGCAGACAATTAGGTGGTTAATTAGGCGGTCAATTAAGCAGGCAATTAGGCAGTTAATTAAACAGGCAATTGGGCAGTTAATTAGGCAGTTAATTAGACAGGCAGTTAGGCATTTAATTAGGAGTTAATTAGGCAGGCAATTAAGCAGATAATTAGGGAGGCAATTAAAAAGGCAATTAGGCAGTTAATTAGGCAAGCAATTAGGCAGGCACTTAGGCAGTTAATTAGGCAGTTAATTAGGCAGGCAATTGGGCAGTTAATAAGGCAGGCAATTAGGCAGGCAATTAAGCAGGCAATCAGGCAGGCAATTAGGCAGTTTATTAGTCAAGCAATTAGGCAGGCAATTAGGCAGTTAATTAGGCAGTTAATTAGGCAGGCAATTAAGCAGATAATTAGGCAGGCAATTAGGCAGTTTATTAGTCAAGCAATAAGGCAGTCAATTAGGCAGGCAATTAGGCAGGTAATTAAGCAGGCAATTATGCAGTTAATTAGGCAAGCATTTAGGCAAGCAGGCAATTAAGCAGTTAATTAGGCAGGCAGCCAATTTGGCTGGTAATTAGGCTGGTAATTAGGCAGGCTATTAGGCAGTTAATTAGGTGGTCAATTAGGCAGGCAATTGGGCAGTTAATTAGGCAGTTAATTAGGCAGGCAATTGGGCAGTTAATTAGGCAGGCAATTGGGCAGGCAATAAGGCAGTTAATTAGACAGGCAATTAGGCAGGCACTTAGGCAGTTAATTAGGCAGGCAATTAGGCTGATAATAAGGCAGGCAATTAGGCAGTTTATTAGGCAGGCAATTAGGCAGTTAATTAGGCGGTCAATTAGGCAGGCAATTGGGCAGTTAATAAGGCAGTTAATAAGGCAGGCAATTGGGCAGTTAATTAGGCAGTTAATTAGGCAGGCAATTAGGCAGATAATTAAGCAGGCAATTAGGCAGTTAATTAGACAGGCAATTAGGCAGGCACTTAGGCAGTTAATTAAGCAGTTAATTAGGCAGTTAATTTGGCAGGCAGTTGGGCAGGCAATAAGGCAGTTAATTAGACAGGCAATTAGGCAGGCACTTAGGCAGTTAATTAGGCAGGCAATTATGCTGATAATAAGGCAGGCAATTAGGCAGTTAATTAGGCAGGCAATTAGGCAGTTAATTAGGCGGTCAATTAGGCAGTTAATTAAGCAGAAAATTAGGCAGGCAATAAGGCAGATAATTAGGCAGGCAATTTGGCATTTAATTAGGCAGTTAATTAGACAGGCAGGCAATTTGGCAAGTAATTAGGCAGGCTATTAGTCAGTCGCACCTGTGTTTCCGTGCCATGTGCGTCTCTGCCTGAGGACGGGAGCAGATAGCAGTTCCCGAAACGTCGCTTGTTTCTGTTTAGGTAAAACTATTGTATTTGTTTGTTTTTTCGTTTTGTCATGTTTTTTGTCTCGCTTCAACTGTTGTGCTGAATTATTTTGGGTTTCAATATTTTTGTGTTGTCATCATTTGTGGGGATTTTTTCGTTCTCTTAGTACATTTTTCTTTGTTTTTTCTTTGTTTCCTGACCATATTCCTGTTTCGGAATATTTTGTGGTGTTCATATCCTTGTTGACAACAGCATTTGTTTGCTTAATTTTGTGTGTTTTTTGTATATTTTTTTGAGTATTTTTATTTTTATTTTTATTTATTTATTTTATTTATTAGTTTTTCTTCAACAGAAAAAGTTCTTAGCAATGGCGTATGTCCAAAAACTTACATCAAGTCATGCACTCCCATTGCACAAATCTTTTAAAGATAACACAATTAGGCAGGCAGGCAATTAGGCAGGCAATTTAGCAGTTTATTAGGCAGGCAGGCAATTTGGCAGGTAATTAGGCAGGCTATTAGGCAGGCTATTAGGCAGGTTTTAGGCATACAATTAGGCAGGCAATTAGACAGTTAATTAGGCGGTCAATTAGGCAGGCAGATAATTAGGCAGTTAATTAGGCAGGCAATTAGGCGGTTAATTAGACACGCAATTAGGCATTTAATTAGGCAGTTAATTAGGCAGGCAATTGTGCAGTTAATTAGGTAGTTAATTAGGCAAGCAATTAGGCAGGCAATTAGGCAGTTAATTAGGCAGGCAATTAGGCAGATAATTAAGCAGTTAATTAGGCAGTTAATTAGGCGGTCAATTAGGCAGGCAGTTAATTTGGCAGGCAATTAGGCGGTTAATTAAGCAGGCAATTAGGCAGTTAATTAGGCAGTTAATTAGACAGGCAATTAGGCATTTAATTAGGAGTTAATTAGGCAGGCAATTAAGCACATAATTAGGCAGGCAATTAAAAGGCAATTAGGCAGTTAATTAGGCAGGCAATTAGGCAGGCACTTAGGCAGTTAATTAGGCAGTTAATTATGCAGGCAATTGGGCTGTTTATTAGGCAGGCAATTGGGCAGGCAATTAAGCAGGCACTTAGGCAGTTAATTAGGCAGGCAATTAGGCTGATAATAAGGCAGGCTATTAGGCATACAATTAGGCAGGCAATTAGGCAGTTAATTAGGCGGTCAATTAGGCAGGCAGTTAATTAGACAGTTAATTAGGAGTTAATTAGGCAGGCAATTAAGCAGATAATTAGGCAGGCAATTAGGCAGTTAATTAGGCAGGCCATTGGGCAGTTAATTGGGCAGTTTATTAGGCAGGCAATTAAGCAGTTAATTAGGCAGTAAATTAGACAGGCAATTAGGCATTTCATTAGGCCGTTAATTAGGCAGGCAATTGTGCAGTTAATTAGGGAGTTAATTAGGCAGGCAACTAGGGAGGCAATTAGGCAGTTAATTAGGCAGGCAATGAAGCAGATAATTAAGCAGGCAATCAGGCAGTTAATAAGCCTGGCAATTAGGCAGGCACTTAGGCGGTTAATTAGGCAGGCAATTAGGCAGATAATAAAACAGACAATTAGGCAGGCAATTAGGCAGGTAATTAGGCAGTTAATTAGGCAGGCAATTGGGCATGCAATTGGACAGTTATTTAGGCAGTTAATAAGGCAGGCAATTGGGCAGTTAATTAGGCAGTTAATTAGGCAGGCAATTAAGCAGATAATTAGGCAGGCAATTAGGCAGTTTATTAGTCAAGCAATAAGGCAGGCAATTAGGCAGGCAATTAGGCAGGTAATTAAGCAGGCAATTATGCAGTTAATTAGGCAAGCATTTAGGCAAGCAGGCAATTAAGCAGTTAATTAGGCAGGCAGCCAATTTGGCTGGTAATTAGGCTGGTAATTAGGCAGGCTATTAGGCAGTTAATTAGGTGGTCAATTAGGCAGGCAATTGGGCAGTTAATTAGGCAGTTAATTAGGCAGGCAATTGGGCAGTTAATTAGGCAGGCAATTGGGCAGGCAATAAGGCAGTTAATTAGACAGGCAATTAGGCAGGCACTTAGGCAGTTAATTAGGCAGGCAATTAGGCTGATAATAAGGCAGGCAATTAGGCAGTTTATTAGGCAGGCAATTAGGCAGTTAATTAGGCGGTCAATTAGGCAGGCAATTGGGCAGTTAATAAGGCAGTTAATAAGGCAGGCAATTGGGCAGTTAATTAGGCAGTTAATTAGGCAGGCAATTAAGCAGATAATTAGGCAGTTAATTAGGCAGGCAATTAGGCAGTTAATTAGGCTGTCAATTAGGCAGGCAATTAAGCAGATAATTAAGCAGATAATTAGGCAGGCAATTAGGCAAATAATTAAGCAGGCAATTAGGTGGTTAATTAGGCGGTCAATTAAGCAGGTAATTAGGCAGTTAATTAAACAGGCTATTGGGCAGTTAATTAGGCAGTTAATTAGACAGGCAATTAGGCATTTAATTATGAGTTAATTAGGCAGGCAATTAAGCAGATAATTAGGCAGGCAATTAAAAAGGCAATTAGGCAGTTAATTAGGCTGTCAATTAGGCAGGCAATTGGGCAATTGATTAGGCGGTCAATTAGGCAGGCAATTGGGCAATTGATTAGGCGGTCAATTAGGCAGACAATTGGGCAGTTAATTAGGCAGTTAATTAGGCAGGCTGTTGGGCAGGCAATTAGGCAGTTAATTAGGCAGTTAATTAGGCAGGCAATTGGGCAGTTAATTAGGCAGTTAATTAGACAGGCAATTAGGCATTTAATTAGGAGTTAATTAGGCAGGCAATTAAGCAGATAATTAGGCAGGTAATTAAGCAGGCAATTAGGCAATTAGGCAGTTATATGGCAGGCCATTGGGCAGTTAATTAGGCAGGCAATTTGAAAGTTAATTAGGCAGTTAATTAGACAGGCAATTATGCATTTCATTAGGCCGTTAATTAGGCAGGCAATTGTGCAGTTAATTATGTAGTTAATTAGGCAGGCAACTACGGAGGCAATTAGGCAGTTAATTAGGCAGGCAATTAGGCAGATAATTAAGCTGGCAATTAGGCAGTTAATTAGACAGGCAATTAGGCAGGCACTTAGGCAGTTAATTAGCCAGTTAATTAGGCAGTTAATTGGGCAGGCAATTGGGCAGGCAATAAGGCAGTTAATTAGACAGGCAATTAGGCATTTCATTAGGCCGTTAATTAGGCAGGCAATTGTGCAGTTAATTAGGTTGTTAATTAGGCAGGCAACTAGGGAGGCAATTAGGCAGTTAATTAGGCAGGCACTTAGGCAGTTAATAAGGCAGGCAATTAGGCAGATAATTAAGCAGGCAATCAAGCAGTTAATAAGCCTGGCAATTAGGCAGTTAATTAGGCAAGCATTTAGGCAAGCAGGCAATTATGCAGTTAATTAGGCAAAAAATTAGGCAAGCAGGCAATTTGGCAGGCAGGTAAATAAGAAGGCGATTAAGCAGTTAATTAGGCAGGCAGCCAATTTGGCAGGTAATTAGGCTGGTAATTAGGCAGGCTATTAGGCAGTTAATTAGGTAGTCAATTAGGCAGGCAATTGGGCAGTTAATTAGGCAGTTAATTTGGCAGCGAATTAAGCAAATAATTAGGCAGATAATTAGACAGATAATTAAGCAGGCAATTAGGCAATTAATTAGGCGCTCAATTAAGCAGGCAATTAGGCAGTTAATTAGGCAGGCAATTAGGCAGTTAATTAGGCAGGCAATTGGGCAGTTAATTAGGCAGGCAATTAGGCAGATGATTAAGCAGGCAATTAGTCAGATAATTAAGCAGGCAATTAGGCAGTTAATTAGGTGGTCAATTAGGCAGCCAATTGGGCAGTTAATTAGGCAGTTAATTAGGCAGTTAATTAGGCAGGCAATTGGGCAGTTAATTAGTTAGTTAATTAGGCAGGCAATTAAGCAGTTAATAAGGCAGGCAATTAGGCAGATAATTAAGCAGGTAATTAGGCAGTTAATTAGGCAGGCAATTAAGCAGATAATTAGGCAGGCAATTAGGCAGATAATTAATCAGGCAATTAGGTGGTTTATTAGGCGGTCAATTAAGCAGGCAATTAGGCAGTTAATTAAACAGGCAATTGGGCAGTTAATTAGGCAGTTAATTAGACAGGCAATTAGGCATTTAATTAGGAGTTAATTAGGCAGGCAATTAAGCAGATAATTAGGCAAGCAATTAGGCAGGCACTTAGGCTGTTAATAAGGCAGTTAATTAGGCAGGCAATTGGGCAGTTAATTAGGCAGGCAATTGGGCAGTCAATAAGGCAGTTAATTAGACAGGCAATTAGGCAGGCACTTAGGCAGTTAATTAGGCAGGCAATTAGGCTGATAATAAGGCAGGCAATTAGGAAGTTAATTAGGCAGGCAATTAGGCAGTTAATTAGGCGGTCAATTAGGCAGGCAATTGGGCAGTTAATTAGGCAGTTAATTAGGCAGGCAATTGGGCAGTTAATTAGGCAGTTAATTAGGCAGGCAATTAAGCAGATAATTAGGCAGTTAATTAGGCAGGCAATTAGGCAGTTAATTAGGCTGTCAATTAGGCAGGCAATTAAGCAGATAATTAGGCAGATAATTAGGCAGGCAATTAGGCAAATAATTAAGCAGGCAATTAGGTGGTTAATTAGGCGGTCAATTAAGCAGGCAATTAGGCAGTTAATTAAACAGGCTATTGGGCAGTTAATTAGGCAGTTAATTAGACAGGCAATTAGGCATTTAATTAAGAGTTAATTAGGCAGGCAATTAAGCAGATAATTAGGCAGGCAATTAAAAAGGCAATTAGGCAGTTAATTAGGCAAGCAATTAGGCAGTTAATTAGGCAGGCAATTGGGCAGTTAATTAGGCAGGCAATTGGGCAGTTAATTAGGCAGGCAATTGGGCAGGCAATTGGGCAGTTAATTAGGCAGGCAATTGGGCAGGCAATAAGGCAGTTAATTAGACAGGCAATTAGGCAGGCACTTAGGCAGTTATTTAGGCAGGCAATTAGGCTGATAATAATGCAGGCAATTAGGAAGTTAATTAGGCAGGCAATTAGGCAGTTAATTAGGCAGGCAATTAGGCAGTTAATTAGGCAGGCAATTAGGCAGTTAATTAGGCGGTCAATTAGGCAGGCAATTGGGCAGTTAATTAGGCAGTTAATTAGGCAGGCAATTGGGCATTTAATTAGGCAGTTAATTAGGCAGGCAATTAAGCAGACAATTAGGCAGTTAATTAGGCAGGCAATTAGGCAGTTAATTAGGCTGTCAATTAGGCAGGCAATTGGGCAATTGATTAGGCGGTCAATTAGGCAGACAATTGGGCAGTTAATTAGGCAGTTAATTAGGCAGGCTGTTGGGCAGGCAATTAGGCAGTTAATTAGGCAGTTAATTAGGCAGGCAATTGGGCAGTTAATTAGGCAGTTAATTAGACAGGCAATTAGGCATTTAATTAGGAGTTAATTAGGCAGGCAATTAAGCAGATAATTAGGCAGATAATTAGGCAGATAATTAAGCAGGCAATTAGGCAATTAATTAGGCGGTCAATTAAGCAGGCAATTAGGCAGTTAATTAGGCAGGCAATTAGGCAGTTAATTAGGCAGGCAATTGGGCAGTTAATTAGGCAGGCAATTAGGCAGATGATTAAGCAGGCAATTAGGCAGGCAATTAGGCAGATAATTAAGCAGGAAATTAGGCAGTTAATTAGGCGGTCAATTAGGCAGCCAATTGGGCAGTTAATTAGGCAGTTAATTAGGCAGGCAATTGGGCAGTTAATTAGTTAGTAAATTAGGCAGGCAAATAGGCAGTTATAAGGCAGGCAATTAGGCAGATAATTAAGCAGACAATTAGGCAATTAATTAGGCGGTCAATTAAGCAGGCAATTGGGCAGTTAATTAGGCAGTTAATTAGGCAGGCAATTAAGCAGATAATGAAGCAGGCAATTAGGAAGGCAATTAGGCAGTTAATTAGTCAGGCAATTAGGCAGATAATTAAGCAGGCAATTAGGCAGTTAATAAGCCGTTCAATTAGGCAATTGGGAAGTTAATAAGCAGGCAATTGGGCACATAATTAGGCAGTTAATTAGGCAGGCAATTAGGCAGTTAATTAGGCAGGCAATTAGGCAGATGATTAAGCAGGCAATTAGGCAGTTAATTAGGCGGTCAAAAAGCAGGCAATTAGGCAGGCAATAAGGCAGTTTATTAGTCAAGCAATTAGGCAGGCAATTAGGCAGGCAATTAGGCAGGTAATTAAGCAGGCAATTATACAGTTAATTAGGCAAGCAGGCAATTAGGCAGGCAGGCAAATAAGCAGGCAATTAAGCAGTTAATTAGGCAGTCAGGCAATTTGGCAGGTAATTAGGCAAGCTATTAGGCAGGCTGTTAAGCAGTTAATTAGGCGTTCAATTAGGCAGGCAATTGCGCAGTTAATTAGGCAGTTAATTAGGCAGGCAATTGGGCAGTTAGTTAGGCAGTTAATTAGGCAGGCAATTGGGCAGTTAATTAGGCAGGCAATTAAGCAAATAATTAGGCAGTTAATTAGGCAGGCAATTGGGCAGGCAATAAGGCAGTTAATTATACAGGCAATTAAGCAGATGATTAGGCAGGCAATTAGGCAGATAATTTAACAGGCAATTAGGCAGTTAATTTGGCGGTCAATTAGGCAGGCAATTAGGCAGGCAATTAGGCAATTAGGCAGTTAATTAGGCGGGCAGTTAGGCAGTTAATAAGGCAGTTAATTATACAGGCAATTAGGCATTTAATTAGGCAGTTAATTAGGCAGGCAATTGTGCAGTTAATTAGGTAGTTAATAAGGCAGGCAATAAGGCAGGCAATTAGGCAGATAATTAGACAGTCAATTAGGCAGAAAATTAAGCAGGCAATCATGCAGTTAATTAGGCAGGCAATTAGGCAGGCACTTAGGCAGTTAATTAGGCAGGCAAATAGGCAGATAATAAGGCAGGAAATTAGGAAGTTAATTAGGCAGGCAATTAAGCAGGCAATTAGGAAGTTAATTAGGCAGGCAATTAGGCAGTTTATTAGTCAAGAAATTAGGCAGGCAATTAGGCAGGCAATAAGGCAGGTAATTAAGCAGGCAATTATGCAGTTAATTAGGCAAGCAATTAGGCAGGCAATTAGGCAGTTAATTAGGCAGGCAATTAGGCGGTTAATTAGACAGGCAATTAGGCATTTAATTAGGCAGTTAATTAGGCAGGCAATTGTGCAGTTAATAAGGTAGTTAATTAGGCAGGCAATAAGGCAGGCAATTGGGCAGATAATTAGACAGTCAGTTAGGCAGAAAATTAAGCAGGCAATCATGCAGTTAATTAGGCAGGCAATTAGGCAGGCACTTAGGCAGTTAATTAGGCAGGCAAATAGGCAGATAATAAGGCAGGCAATTAGGCAGTTTATTAGTCAAGCAATTAGGCAGGCAATTAGGCAGGCAATAAGGCAGGTAATTAAGCAGGCAATTATGCAGTTAATTAGGCAAGCAATTAGGCAGGCAATTAGGCAGGCAATTAGGCAGGCAATAAGGCAGGCAATTAGGCAGGCAATAAGGCAGGCAATTAGGCAGGCAATTATGCAGTTAATTAAACAAGCAATTAGGCAAGCAGGCAATTAGGCAGACAGGCAATTAGGCAGGCAATTAAGCAGTTTGTTAGGCAGGCAGGCAATTTGGCAGGTAATTAGGCAGGCTATTATGCAGGCTATTATGCAGGCTATTAGGCAGGCTATTAGGCATACAATTAGGCAGGCATTTAGGCAGTTAATTAGGCAGTCAATTAGGCAGGCAGTTAATTAGGCAGGCAATTAGGCGGTTAATTAGACACGCAATTAGGCATTTAATTAGGCAGTTAATTAAGCAGGCAATTGTGCAGTTAATTAGGTAGTTAATTAGGCAGGCAATTAGGCAGTTAATTAGGCAGGCAATTAGGCAGATAATTAAGCAGTTAATTAGGCAGTTAATTAGGCGGTCAATTAGGCAGGCAGTTAATTAGGCAGTTAATTATACAGGCAATTAGGCGGTTAATTAAACAGGCAATTGGGCAGTTAATTAGGCAGTTAATTAGACAGGCAATTGTGCAGTTAATAAGGTAGTTAATTAGGCAGGCAATAAGGCAGGCAATTGGGCAGATAATTAGACAGTCAGTTAGGCAGAAAAATAAGCAGGCAATCATGCAGTTAATTAGGCAGGCAATTAGGCAGGCACTTAGGCAGTTAATTAGGCAGGCAAATAGGCAGATACTAAGGCAGGCAATTAGGCAGTTTATTAGTCAAGCAATTAGGCAGGCAATTAGGCAGGCAATAAGGCAGGTAATTAAGCAGTTAATTAGGCAAGCAATTAGGCAGGCAATTAGGCAGGCAATAAGGCAGGCAATTAAGCCGGCAATTATGCAGTCAATTAGGCAAGCAATTAGGCAAGCAGGCAATTAGGCAGGCAGGCAATTAGGCAGGCAGGCAATTAGGCAGGCAATTAAGCAGTTTGTTAGGCAGGCAGGCAATTTGGCAGGTAATTAGGCAGGCTATTATGCAGGCTATTATGCAGGCTATTAGGCAGGCTATTAGGCATACAATTTGGCAGGCAATTAGGCAGTTAATTAGGCGGTCAATTAGGCAGGCAGTTAATTAGGCAGGCAATTAGGCGGTTAATTAGACACGCAATTAGGCATTTAATTAGGCAGTTAATTAAGCAGGCAATTGTGCAGTTATTAGGTAGTTAATTAGGCAGGCAATTAAGCAGATAATTAGGCAGGCAATTAAAAGGCAATTAGGCAGTTAATTAGGCAGGCAATTAGGCAGGCACTTAGGCAGTTAATTAGGCAGTTAATTATGCAGGCAATTGGGGTGTTTATTAGGCAGGCAATTGGGCAGGCAATTAAGCAGGCACTTAGGCAGTTATTTAGGAAGGCAATTAGGCTGATAATAAGGCAGGCTATTAGGCATACAATTAGGCAGGCAATTAGGCAGTTAATTAGGCGGTCAATTAGGCAGGCAGTTAATTAGGCAGTTAATTAAGCAGGCAATTAGGCGGTTAATTAGACAGGCAATTAGGCATTTAATTAGGCAGTTAATTAGCACGCAATTGTGCAGTTAAATAGGCAGTTAATTAGGCAAATAATTAGGCAGGCAATTAAGCAGATAATTAGGCAGTTAATTAGGCAGGCAATTAAGCAGATAATTAAGCAGATAATAAGGCAGGCAATTAGGCAGATAATTAATCAGGCAATTAGGTGGTTAATTAGGCGGTCAATTAAGCAGGCAATTAGGCAGTTAATTAAACAGGCAATTGGGCAGGCAATAAGGCAGTTAATTAGACAGGCAATTAGGCAGGCATTTAGGCAGTTATTTAGGCAGGCAATTAGGCTGATAATAAGGCAGGCAATTAGGCAGTTAATTAGGCAGGCAATTAGGCAGTTAATTAGGCGGTCAATTAGGCAGGAAATTGGGCAGTTAATTAGGCAGTTAATTAGGCAGGCAATTGGGCAGTTAATTAGGCAGTTAATTAGGCAGGCAATTAAGCAGATAATTAGGCAGTTAATTAGGCAGGCAATTATGCAGTTAATTAGGCTGTCAATTAGGCAGGCAATTGGGCAATTGATTAGGCGGTCAATTAGGCAGGCAATTGGGCAATTGATTAGGCGGTCAATTAGGCAGACAATTGGGCAGTTAATTAGGCAGTTAATTAGGCAGGCTGTTGGGCAGGCAATTAGGCAGTTAATTAGGCAGTTAATTAGGCAGGCAATTGGGCAGTTAATTAGGCAGTTAATTAGACAGGCAATTAGGCATTTAATTAGGAGTTAATTAGGCAGGCAATTAAGCAGATATTTAGGCAGGTAATTAAGCAGGCAATTAGGCAATTAGGCAGTTATATGGCAGGCCATTGGGCAGTTAATTAGGCAGGCAATTTGAAAGTTAATTAGGCAGTTAATTAGACAGGCAATTAGGCATTTCATTAGGCCGTTAATTAGGCAGGCAATTGTGCAGTTAATTATGTAGTTAATTAGGCAGGCAACTAGGGAGGCAATTAGGCAGTTAATTAGGCAGGCAATTAGGCAGATAATTAAGCTGGCAATTAGGCAGTTAATTAGACAGGCAATTAGGCAGGCACTTAGGCAGTTAATTAGCCAGTTAATTAGGCAGTTAATTGGGCAGGCAATTGGGCAGGCAATAAGGCAGTTAATTAGACAGGCAATTAGGCATTTCATTAGGCCGTTAATTAGGCAGGCAATTGTGCAGTTAATTAGGTTGTTAATTAGGCAGGCAACTAGGGAGGCAATTAGGCAGTTAATTAGGCAGGCACTTAGGCAGTTAATAAGGCAGGCAATTAGGCAGATAATTAAGCAGGCAATCAAGCAGTTAATAAGCCTGGCAATTAGGCAGGCACTTAGGCGGTTAATTAGGCAGGCAATTAGGCAGATAATAAAGCAGACAATTAGGCAGGCAATTAGGCAGGGAATTAGGCAGTTAATTAGGCAGGCAATTGGGCATGCAATTGGACAGTTATTTAGGCAGTTAATAAGGCAGGCAATTGGGCAGTTAACTAGGCAGTTAATTAGGCAGGCAATTAAGCAGATAATTAGGCAGGCAATTAGGCAGTTTATTAGTCAAGCAATTAGGCAGGCAATTAGGCAGGCAATTAGGCAGGTAATTAAGCAGGCAATTATGCAGTTAATTAGGCAAGCATTTAGGCAAGCAGGCAATTATGCAGTTAATTAGGCAAAAAATTAGGCAAGCAGGCAATTTGGCAGGCAGGTAAATAAGAAGGCGATTAAGCAGTTAATTAGGCAGGCAGCCAATTTGGCAGGTAATTAGGCTGGTAATTAGGCAGGCTATTAGGCAGTTAATTAGGTAGTCAATTAGGCAGGCAATTGGGCAGTTAATTAGGCAGTTAATTTGGCAGCGAATTAAGCAAATAATTAGGCAGATAATTAGACAGATAATTAAGCAGGCAATTAGGCAATTAATTAGGCGCTCAATTAAGCAGGCAATTAGGCAGTTAATTAGGCAGGCAATTAGGCAGTTAATTAGGCAGGCAATTGGGCAGTTAATTAGGCAGGCAATTAGGCAGATGATTAAGCAGGCAATTAGTCAGATAATTAAGCAGGCAATTAGGCAGTTAATTAGGTGGTCAATTAGGCAGCCAATTGGGCAGTTAATTAGGCAGTTAATTAGGCAGGCAATTGGGCAGTTAATTAGTTAGTTAATTAGGCAGGCAATTAAGCAGTTAATAAGGCAGGCAATTAGGCAGATAATTAAGCAGGTAATTAGGCAGTTAATTAGGCAGGCAATTAAGCAGATAATTAGGCAGGCAATTAGGCAGATAATTAATCAGGCAATTAGGTGGTTTATTAGGCGGTCAATTAAGCAGGCAATTAGGCAGTTAATTAAACAGGCAATTGGGCAGTTAATTAGGCAGTTAATTAGACAGGCAATTAGGCATTTAATTAGGAGTTAATTAGGCAGGCAATTAAGCAGATAATTAGGCAAGCAATTAGGCAGGCACTTAGGCTGTTAATAAGGCAGTTAATTAGGCAGGCAATTGGGCAGTTAATTAGGCAGGCAATTGGGCAGTCAATAAGGCAGTTAATTAGGCAGGCAATTGGGCAGGCAATAAGGCAGTTAATTAGACAGGCAATTGGGCAGGCAATAAGGCAGTTAATTAGACAGGCAATTAGGCAGGCATTTAGGCAGTTATTTAGGCAGGCAATTAGGCTGATAATAAGGCAGGCAATTAGGCAGTTAATTAGGCAGGCAATTAGGCAGTTAATTAGGCGGTCAATTAGGCAGGAAATTGGGCAGTTAATTAGGCAGTTAATTAGGCAGGCAATTGGGCAGTTAATTAGGCAGTTAATTAGGCAGGCAATTAAGCAGATAATTAGGCAGTTAATTAGGCAGGCAATTATGCAGTTAATTAGGCTGTCAATTAGGCAGGCAATTGGGCAATTGATTAGGCGGTCAATTAGGCAGGCAATTGGGCAATTGATTAGGCGGTCAATTAGGCAGACAATTGGGCAGTTAATTAGGCAGTTAATTAGGCAGGCTGTTGGGCAGGCAATTAGGCAGTTAATTAGGCAGTTAATTAGGCAGGCAATTGGGCAGTTAATTAGGCAGTTAATTAGACAGGCAATTAGGCATTTAATTAGGAGTTAATTAGGCAGGCAATTAAGCAGATAATTAGGCAGGTAATTAAGCAGGCAATTAGGCAATTAGGCAGTTATATGGCAGGCCATTGGGCAGTTAATTTGGCAGGCAATTTGAAAGTTAATTAGGCAGTTAATTAGACAGGCAATTAGGCATTTCATTAGGCCGTTAATTAGGCAGGCAATTGTGCAGTTAATTATGTAGTTAATTAGGCAGGCAACTACGGAGGCAATTAGGCAGTTAATTAGGCAGGCAATTAGGCAGATAATTAAGCTGGCAATTAGGCAGTTAATTAGACAGGCAATTAGGCAGGCACTTAGGCAGTTAATTAGCCAGTTAATTAGGCAGTTAATTGGGCAGGCAATTGGGCAGGCAATAAGGCAGTTAATTAGACAGGCAATTAGGCATTTCATTAGGCCGTTAATTAGGCAGGCAATTGTGCAGTCAATAAGGCAGTTAATTAGGCAGGCAATTGGGCAGGCAATAAGGCAGTTAATTAGACAGGCAATTGGGCAGGCAATAAGGCAGTTAATTAGACAGGCAATTAGGCAGGCATTTAGGCAGTTATTTAGGCAGGCAATTAGGCTGATAATAAGGCAGGCAATTAGGCAGTTAATTAGGCAGGCAATTAGGCAGTTAATTAGGCGGTCAATTAGGCAGGAAATTGGGCAGTTAATTAGGCAGTTAATTAGGCAGGCAATTGGGCAGTTAATTAGGCAGTTAATTAGGCAGGCAATTAAGCAGATAATTAGGCAGTTAATTAGGCAGGCAATTATGCAGTTAATTAGGCTGTCAATTAGGCAGGCAATTGGGCAATTGATTAGGCGGTCAATTAGGCAGCGAATTAAGCAAATAATTAGGCAGATAATTAGACAGATAATTAAGCAGGCAATTAGGCAATTAATTAGGCGGTCAATTAGGCAGGCAGATAATTAGGCAGTTAATTAGGCAGGCAATTAGGCGGTTAATTAGACACGCAATTAGGCATTTAATTAGGCAGTTAATTAGGCAGGCAATTGGGCAGTTAATTAGGCAGGCAATTGGGCAGTCAATAAGGCAGTTAATTAGGCAGGCAATTGGGCAGGCAATAAGGCAGTTAATTAGACAGGCAATTGGGCAGGCAATAAGGCAGTTAATTAGACAGGCAATTAGGCAGGCATTTAGGCAGTTATTTAGGCAGGCAATTAGGCTGATAATAAGGCAGGCAATTAGGCAGTTAATTAGGCAGGCAATTAGGCAGTTAATTAGGCGGTCAATTAGGCAGGAAATTGGGCAGTTAATTAGGCAGTTAATTAGGCAGGCAATTGGGCAGTTAATTAGGCAGTTAATTAGGCAGGCAATTATGCAGTTAATTAGGCTGTCAATTAGGCAGGCAATTGGGCAATTGATTAGGCGGTCAATTAGGCAGGCAATTGGGCAATTGATTAGGCGGTCAATTAGGCAGACAATTGGGCAGTTAATTAGGCAGTTAATTAGGCAGGCTGTTGGGCAGGCAATTAGGCAGTTAATTAGGCAGTTAATTAGGCAGGCAATTGGGCAGTTAATTAGGCAGTTAATTAGACAGGCAATTAGGCATTTAATTAGGAGTTAATTAGGCAGGCAATTAAGCAGATAATTAAGCAGGTAATTAAGCAGGCAATTAGGCAATTAGGCAGTTATATGGCAGGCCATTGGGCAGTTAATTAGGCAGGCAATTTGAAAGTTAATTAGGCAGTTAATTAGACAGGCAATTAGGCATTTCATTAGGCCGTTAATTAGGCAGGCAATTGTGCAGTTAATTATGTAGTTAATTAGGCAGGCAACTACGGAGGCAATTAGGCAGTTAATTAGGCAGGCAATTAGGCAGATAATTAAGCTGGCAATTAGGCAGTTAATTAGACAGGCAATTAGGCAGGCACTTAGGCAGTTAATTAGCCAGTTAATTAGGCAGTTAATTGGGCAGGCAATTGGGCAGGCAATAAGGCAGTTAATTAGACAGGCAATTAGGCATTTCATTAGGCCGTTAATTAGGCAGGCAATTGTGCAGTTAATTAGGTTGTTAATTAGGCAGGCAACTAGGGAGGCAATTAGGCAGTTAATTAGGCAGGCACTTAGGCAGTTAATAAGGCAGGCAATTAGGCAGATAATTAAGCAGGCAATCAAGCAGTTAATAAGCCTGGCAATTAGGCAGTTAATTAGGCAAACATTTAGGCAAGCAGGCAATTATGCAGTTAATTAGGCAAAAAATTAGGCAAGCAGGCAATTTGGCAGGCAGGTAAATAAGAAGGCGATTAAGCAGTTAATTAGGCAGGCAGCCAATTTGGCAGGTAATTAGGCTGGTAATTAGGCAGGCTATTAGGCAGTTAATTAGGTAGTCAATTAGGCAGGCAATTGGGCAGTTAATTAGGCAGTTAATTTGGCAGCGAATTAAGCAAATAATTAGGCAGATAATTAGACAGATAATTAAGCAGGCAATTAGGCAATTAATTAGGCGCTCAATTAAGCAGGCAATTAGGCAGTTAATTAGGCAGGCAATTAGGCAGTTAATTAGGCAGGCAATTGGGCAGTTAATTAGGCAGGCAATTAGGCAGATGATTAAGCAGGCAATTAGTCAGATAATTAAGCAGGCAATTAGGCAGTTAATTAGGTGGTCAATTAGGCAGCCAATTGGGCAGTTAATTAGGCAGTTAATTAGGCAGTTAATTAGGCAGGCAATTGGGCAGTTAATTAGTTAGTTAATTAGGCAGGCAATTAAGCAGTTAATAAGGCAGGCAATTAGGCAGATAATTAAGCAGGTAATTAAGCAGTTAATTAGGCAGGCAATTAAGCAGATAATTAGGCAGGCAATTAGGCAGATAATTAATCAGGCAATTAGGTGGTTTATTAGGCGGTCAATTAAGCAGGCAATTAGGCAGTTAATTAAACAGGCAATTGGGCAGTTAATTAGGCAGTTAATTAGACAGGCAATTAGGCATTTAATTAGGAGTTAATTAGGCAGGCAATTAAGCAGATAATTAGGCAAGCAATTAGGCAGGCACTTAGGCTGTTAATAAGGCAGTTAATTAGGCAGGCAATTGGGCAGTTAATTAGGCAGGCAATTGGGCAGTCAATAAGGCAGTTAATTAGACAGGCAATTAGGCAGGCACTTAGGCAGTTAATTAGGCAGGCAATTAGGCTGATAATAAGGCAGGCAATTAGGAAGTTAATTAGGCAGGCAATTAGGCAGTTAATTAGGCGGTCAATTAGGCAGGCAATTGGGCAGTTAATTAGGCAGTTAATTAGGCAGGCAATTGGGCAGTTAATTAGGCAGTTAATTAGGCAGGCAATTAAGCAGATAATTAGGCAGTTAATTAGGCAGGCAATTAGGCAGTTAATTAGGCTGTCAATTAGGCAGGCAATTAAGCAGATAATTAGGCAGATAATTAGGCAGGCAATTAGGCAAATAATTAAGCAGGCAATTAGGTGGTTAATTAGGCGGTCAATTAAGCAGGCAATTAGGCAGTTAATTAAACAGGCTATTGGGCAGTTAATTAGGCAGTTAATTAGACAGGCAATTAGGCATTTAATTAAGAGTTAATTAGGCAGGCAATTAAGCAGATAATTAGGCAGGCAATTAAAAAGGCAATTAGGCAGTTAATTAGGCAAGCAATTAGGCAGTTAATTAGGCAGGCAATTGGGCAGTTAATTAGGCAGGCAATTGGGCAGTTAATTAGGCAGGCAATTGGGCAGGCAATTGGGCAGTTAATTAGGCAGGCAATTGGGCAGGCAATAAGGCAGTTAATTAGACAGGCAATTAGGCAGGCACTTAGGCAGTTATTTAGGCAGGCAATTAGGCTGATAATAATGCAGGCAATTAGGAAGTTAATTAGGCAGGCAATTAGGCAGTTAATTAGGCAGGCAATTAGGCAGTTAATTAGGCGGTCAATTAGGCAGGCAATTGGGCAGTTAATTAGGCAGTTAATTAGGCAGGCAATTGGGCATTTAATTAGGCAGTTAATTAGGCAGGCAATTAAGCAGACAATTAGGCAGTTAATTAGGCAGGCAATTAGGCAGTTAATTAGGCTGTCAATTAGGCAGGCAATTGGGCAATTGATTAGGCGGTCAATTAGGCAGACAATTGGGCAGTTAATTAGGCAGTTAATTAGGCACGCTGTTGGGCAGGCAATTAGGCAGTTAATTAGGCAGTTAATTAGGCAGGCAATTGGGCAGTTAATTAGGCAGTTAATTAGACAGGCAATTAGGCATTTAATTAGGAGTTAATTAGGCAGGCAATTAAGCAGATAATTAGGCAGATAATTAGGCAGATAATTAAGCAGGCAATTAGGCAATTAATTAGGCGGTCAATTAAGCAGGCAATTAGGCAGTTAATTAGGCAGGCAATTAGGCAGTTAATTAGGCAGGCAATTGGGCAGTTAATTAGGCAGGCAATTAGGCAGATGATTAAGCAGGCAATTAGGCAGGCAATTAGGCAGATAATTAAGCAGGAAATTAGGCAGTTAATTAGGCGGTCAATTAGGCAGCCAATTGGGCAGTTAATTAGGCAGTTAATTAGGCAGGCAATTGGGCAGTTAATTAGTTAGTAAATTAGGCAGGCAAATAGGCAGTTATAAGGCAGGCAATTAGGCAGATAATTAAGCAGACAATTAGGCAATTAATTAGGCGGTCAATTAAGCAGGCAATTGGGCAGTTAATTAGGCAGTTAATTAGGCAGGCAATTAAGCAGATAATGAAGCAGGCAATTAGGAAGGCAATTAGGCAGTTAATAAGTCAGGCAATTAGGCAGATAATTAAGCAGGCAATTAGGCAGTTAATAAGCCGTTCAATTAGGCAATTGGGAAGTTAATAAGCAGGCAATTGGGCACATAATTAGGCAGTTAATTAGGCAGGCAATTAGGCAGTTAATTAGGCAGGCAATTAGGCAGATGATTAAGCAGGCAATTAGGCAGTTAATTAGGCGGTCAAAAAGCAGGCAATTAGGCAGGCAATAAGGCAGTTTATTAGTCAAGCAATTAGGCAGGCAATTAGGCAGGCAATTAGGCAGGTAATTAAGCAGGCAATTATGCAGTTAATTAGGCAAGCAGGCAATTAGGCAGGCAGGCAAATAAGCAGGCAATTAAGCAGTTAATTAGGCAGTCAGGCAATTTGGCAGGTAATTAGGCAAGCTATTAGGCAGGCTGTTAAGCAGTTAATTAGGCGTTCAATTAGGCAGGCAATTGCGCAGTTAATTAGGCAGTTAATTAGGCAGGCAATTGGGCAGTTAGTTAGGCAGTTAATTAGGCAGGCAATTGGGCAGTTAATTAGGCAGGCAATTAAGCAAATAATTAGGCAGTTAATTAGGCAGGCAATTGGGCAGGCAATAAGGCAGTTAATTATACAGGCAATTAAGCAGATGATTAGGCAGGCAATTAGGCAGATAATTTAACAGGCAATTAGGCAGTTAATTTGGCGGTCAATTAGGCAGGCAATTAGGCAGGCAATTAGGCAATTAGGCAGTTAATTAGGCGGGCAGTTAGGCAGTTAATAAGGCAGTTAATTATACAGGCAATTAGGCATTTAATTAGGCAGTTAATTAGGCAGGCAATTGTGCAGTTAATTAGGTAGTTAATAAGGCAGGCAATAAGGCAGGCAATTAGGCAGATAATTAGACAGTCAATTAGGCAGAAAATTAAGCAGGCAATCATGCAGTTAATTAGGCAGGCAATTAGGCAGGCACTTAGGCAGTTAATTAGGCAGGCAAATAGGCAGATAATAAGGCAGGAAATTAGGAAGTTAATTAGGCAGGCAATTAAGCAGGCAATTAGGAAGTTAATTAGGCAGGCAATTAGGCAGTTTATTAGTCAAGAAATTAGGCAGGCAATTAGGCAGGCAATAAGGCAGGTAATTAAGCAGGCAATTATGCAGTTAATTAGGCAAGCAATTAGGCAGGCAATTAGGCAGTTAATTAGGCAGGCAATTAGGCGGTTAATTAGACAGGCAATTAGGCATTTAATTAGGCAGTTAATTAGGCAGGCAATTGTGCAGTTAATAAGGTAGTTAATTAGGCAGGCAATAAGGCAGGCAATTGGGCAGATAATTAGACAGTCAGTTAGGCAGAAAATTAAGCAGGCAATCATGCAGTTAATTAGGCAGGCAATTAGGCAGGCACTTAGGCAGTTAATTAGGCAGGCAAATAGGCAGATAATAAGGCAGGCAATTAGGCAGTTTATTAGTCAAGCAATTAGGCAGGCAATTAGGCAGGCAATAAGGCAGGTAATTAAGCAGGCAATTATGCAGTTAATTAGGCAAGCAATTAGGCAGGCAATTAGGCAGGCAATTAGGCAGGCAATAAGGCAGGCAATTAGGCAGGCAATAAGGCAGGCAATTAGGCAGGCAATTATGCAGTTAATTAAACAAGCAATTAGGCAAGCAGGCAATTAGGCAGACAGGCAATTAGGCAGGCAATTAAGCAGTTTGTTAGGCAGGCAGGCAATTTGGCAGGTAATTAGGCAGGCTATTATGCAGGCTATTATGCAGGCTATTAGGCAGGCTATTAGGCATACAATTAGGCAGGCATTTAGGCAGTTAATTAGGCAGTCAATTAGGCAGGCAGTTAATTAGGCAGGCAATTAGGCGGTTAATTAGACACGCAATTAGGTATTTAATTAGGCAGTTAATTAAGCAGGCAATTGTGCAGTTAATTAGGTAGTTAATTAGGCAGGCAATTAGGCAGTTAATTAGGCAGGCAATTAGGCAGATAATTAAGCAGTTAATTAGGCAGTTAATTAGGCGGTCAATTAGGCAGGCAGTTAATTAGGCAGTTAATTATACAGGCAATTAGGCGGTTAATTAAACAGGCAATTGGGCAGTTAATTAGGCAGTTAATTAGACAGGCAATTGTGCAGTTAATAAGGTAGTTAATTAGGCAGGCAATAAGGCAGGCAATTGGGCAGATAATTAGACAGTCAGTTAGGCAGAAAAATAAGCAGGCAATCATGCAGTTAATTAGGCAGGCAATTAGGCAGGCACTTAGGCAGTTAATTAGGCAGGCAAATAGGCAGATACTAAGGCAGGCAATTAGTCAGTTTATTAGTCAAGCAATTAGGCAGGCAATTAGGCAGGCAATAAGGCAGGTAATTAAGCAGTTAATTAGGCAAGCAATTAGGCAGGCAATTAGGCAGGCAATAAGGCAGGCAATTAAGCCGGCAATTATGCAGTCAATTAGGCAAGCAATTAGGCAAGCAGGCAATTAGGCAGGCAGGCAATTAGGCAGGCAGGCAATTAGGCAGGCAATTAAGCAGTTTGTTAGGCAGGCAGGCAATTTGGCAGGTAATTAGGCAGGCTATTATGCAGGCTATTATGCAGGCTATTAGGCAGGCTATTAGGCATACAATTTGGCAGGCAATTAGGCAGTTAATTAGGCGGTCAATTAGGCAGGCAGTTAATTAGGCAGGCAATTAGGCGGTTAATTAGACACGCAATTAGGCATTTAATTAGGCAGTTAATTAAGCAGGCAATTGTGCAGTTATTAGGTAGTTAATTAGGCAGGCAATTAAGCAGATAATTAGGCAGGCAATTAAAAGGCAATTAGGCAGTTAATTAGGCAGGCAATTAGGCAGGCACTTAGGCAGTTAATTAGGCAGTTAATTATGCAGGCAATTGGGGTGTTTATTAGGCAGGCAATTGGGCAGGCAATTAAGCAGGCACTTAGGCAGTTATTTAGGCAGGCAATTAGGCTGATAATAAGGCAGGCTATTAGGCATACAATTAGGCAGGCAATTAGGCAGTTAATTAGGCGGTCAATTAGGCAGGCAGTTAATTAGGCAGTTAATTAAGCAGGCAATTAGGCGGTTAATTAGACAGGCAATTAGGCATTTAATTAGGCAGTTAATTAGCACGCAATTGTGCAGTTAAATAGGCAGTTAATTAGGCAAATAATTAGGCAGGCAATTAAGCAGATAATTAGGCAGTTAATTAGGCAGGCAATTAAGCAGATAATTAAGCAGATAATAAGGCAGGCAATTAGGCAGATAATTAATCAGGCAATTAGGTGGTTAATTAGGCGGTCAATTAAGCAGGCAATTAGGCAGTTAATTAAACAGGCAATTGGGCAGTTAATTAGGCAGTTAATTAGACAGGCAATTAGGCATTTAATTAGGAGTTAATTAGGCAGGCAATTAAGCAGATAATTAGGCAGGCAATAAAAAAGGCAATTAGGCAGTTAATTAGGCAAGCAATTAGGCAGGCACTTAGGCAGTTAATTAGGCAGTTAATTAGGCAGGCAATTGGGCAGTTAATTAGGCAGGCAATTGGGCACAATAAGGCAGTTAATTATACAGGCAATTAGGCAGGCACTTAGGCAGTTAATTAGGCAGGCAATTAGGCTGATAAATTGGCAGGCAATTAGGCAGTTAATTAGGCAGGCAATTAGGCAGTTAATTAGGCGGTCAATTAGGCAGGCAATTGGGCAGTTAATTAGGCAGTTAATTAGGCAGGCAATTGGGCAGTTAATTAGGCAGTTAATTAGGCATGCAATTAAGCAGATAATTAGGCAGTTAATTAGGCAGGCAATTAGGCAGTTAATTAGGCTGTCAATTAGGCAGGCAATTAAGCAGATAATTAGGCAGGCAATTAGGCAGATAATTAAGCAGGCAATTAGGTGGTTAATTAGGCGGTCAATTAAGCAGGCAATTAGGCAGTTAATTAAACAGGCAATTGGGCAGTTAATTAGGCAGTTAATTAGACAGGAAATTAGGCATTTAATTAGGAGTTAATTAGGCAGGCAATTAAGCAGATAATTAGGGAGGCAATTAAAAAGGCAATTAGGCAGTTAATTAGGCAAGCAATTAGGCAGGCACTTAGGCAGTTAATTAGGCAGTTAATTAGGCAGACAATTGGGCAGTTAATAAGGCAGGCAATTAGGCAGGCAATTAAGCAGGCAATCAGGCAGGCAATTAGGCAGTTTATTAGTCAAGCAATTAGGCAGGCAATTAGGCAGGCAATTAGGCAGTTAATTAGGCAGGCAATTAGGCAGATATAATTAAGCAGGCAATTAGGCAGTTAATTAGACAGGCAATTAGGCAGGCACTTAGGCAGTTAATTAAGCAGTTAATTAGGCAGTTAATTGGGCAGGCAGTTGGGCAGGCAATAAGGCAGTTAATTAGACAGGCAATTAGGCAGGCACTTAGGCAGTTAATTAGGCAGGCAATTATGCTGATAATAAGGCAGGCAATTAGGCACTTAATTAGGCAGGCAATTAGGCAGTTAATTAGGCGGTCAATTAGGCAGTTAATTAAGCAGAAAATTAGGCAGGCAATAAGGCAGATAATTAGGCAGGCAATTTGGCAGTTAATTAGGCAGTTAATTAGACAGGCAGGCAATTTGGCAAGTAATTAGGCAGGCTATTAGTCAGTCGCACCTGTGTTTCCGTGCCATGTGCGTCTCTGCCTGAGGACGGGAGCAGATAGCAGTTCCCGAAACGTCGCTTGTTTCTGTTTAGGTAAAACTATTGTATTTGTTTGTTTTTTCGTTTTGTCATGTTTTTTTTCTCGCTTCAACTGTTGTGCTGAATTATTTTGGGTTTCAATATTTTTGTGTTGTCATCATTTGTGGGGATTTTTTCGTTCTCTTAGTACATTTTTCTTTGTTTTTTCTTTGTTTCCTGACCATATTCCTGTTTCGGAATATTTTGTGGTGTTCATATCTTGTTGACAACAGCATTTGTTTGCTTAATTTTGTGTGTTTTTTGTATATTTTTTTGAGTATTTTTATTTTTATTTTTATTTATTTATTTTATTTATTAGTTTTTCTTCAACAGAAAAAGTTCTTAGCAATGGCGTATGTCCAAAAACTTACATCAAGTCATGCACTCCCATTGCACAAATCTTTTAAAGATAACACAATTAGGCAGGCAGGCAATTAGGCAGGCAATTTAGCAGTTTATTAGGCAGGCAGGCAATTTGGCAGGTAATTAGGCAGGCTATTAGGCAGGCTATTAGGCAGGTTTTAGGCATACAATTAAGCAGGCAATTAGACAGTTAATTAGGCGGTCAATTAGGCAGGCAGATAATTAGGCAGTTAATTAGGCAGGCAATTAGGCGGTTAATTAGACACGCAATTAGACATTTAATTAGGCAGTTAATTAGGCAGGCAATTGTGCAGTTAATTAGGTAGTTAATTAGGCAAGCAATTAGGCAGGCAATTAGGCAGTTAATTAGGCAGGCAATTAGGTAGATAATTAAGCAGTTAATTAGGCAGTTAATTAGGCGGTCAATTAGGCAGGCAGTTAATTTGGCAGGCAATTAGGCGGTTAATTAAGCAGGCAATTAGGCAGTTAATTAGGCAGTTAATTAGACAGGCAATTAGGCATTTAATTAGGAGTTAATTAGGCAGGCAATTAAGCACATAATTAGGCAGGCAATTAAAAGGCAATTAGGCAGTTAATTAGGCAGGCAATTAGGCAGGCACTTAGGCAGTTAATTAGGCAGTTAATTATGCAGGCAATTGGGCTGTTTATTAGGCAGGCAATTGGGCAGGCAATTAAGCAGGCACTTAGGCAGTTAATTAGGCAGGCAATTAGGCTGATAATAAGGCAGGCTATTAGGCATACAATTAGGCAGGCAATTAGGCAGTTAATTAGGCGGTCAATTAGGCAGGCAGTTAATTAGACAGTTAATTAGGAGTTAATTAGGCAGGCAATTAAGCAGATAATTAGGCAGGCAATTAGGCAGTTAATTAGGCAAGCCATTGGGCAGTTAATTAGGCAGTTTATTAGGCAGGCAATTAAGCAGTTAATTAGGCAGTAAATTAGACAGGCAATTAGGCATTTCATTAGGCCGTTAATTAGGCAGGCAATTGTGCAGTTAATTAGGGAGTTAATTAGGCAGGCAACTAGGGAGGCAATTAGGCAGTTAATTAGGCAGGCAATGAAGCAGATAATTAAGCAGGCAATCAGGCAGTTAATAAGCCTGGCAATTAGGCAGGCACTTAGGCGGTTAATTAGGCAGGCAATTAGGCAGATAATAAAACAGACAATTAGGCAGGCAATTAGGCAGGTAATTAGGCAGTTAATTAGGCAGGCAATTGGGCATGCAATTGGACAGTTATTTAGGCAGTTAATAAGGCAGGCAATTGGGCAGTTAATTAGGCAGTTAATTAGGCAGGCAATTAAGCAGATAATTAGGCAGGCAATTAGGCAGTTTATTAGTCAAGCAATAAGGCAGGCAATTAGGCAGGCAATTAGGCAGGTAATTAAGCAGGCAATTATGCAGTTAATTAGGCAAGCATTTAGGCAAGCAGGCAATTAAGCAGTTAATTAGGCAGGCAGCCAATTTGGCTGGTAATTAGGCTGGTAATTAGGCAGGCTATTAGGCAGTTAATTAGGTGGTCAATTAGTCAGGCAATTGGGCAGTTAATTAGGCAGTTAATTTGGCAGGCAATTAAGCATATAATTAGGCAGATAATTAGGCAGATAATTAAGCAGGCAATTAGGCAATTAATTAGGCGGTCAATTTAGCAGGCAATTAGGCAGTTAATTAGGCAGGCAATTAGGCAGTTAATTAGGCAGGCAATTGGGCAGTTAATTAGGCAGCCAATTAGGCAGAAGATTAAGCAGGCAATTAGGCAGGCAATTAGGCAGATAATTAAGCAGTCAATTAGGCAGTTAATTAGGCAGGCAATTAAGCAGTTAATTAGGCAGACAATTAGGCAGATAATAAAGCAGGCAATTAGGAAGGCAATTAGGCAGTTAATTAGGCAGGCAATTAGGCAGATAATTAAGCAGGCAATTAGGCAGTTAATTAGGCGGTCAATTAGGCAGGCAATTGGGAAGTTAATTAGGCAGGCAATTGGGCACATAATTAGGCAGTTAATTAGGCAGGCAATTAGGCAGTTTATTAGGCAGGCAATTAGGCAGATGATTAAGCAGGCAATTAGGCAGTTAATAAGGCGGTCAAAAAGCAGGCAATTAGGCAGGCAATAAGGCAGTTTATTAGTCAAGCAATTAGGCAGGCAAAGAGGCAGGCAATTAGGCAGGTAATTAAGCAGGCAATTATGTAGTTAATTAGGCAAGCAGGCAATTAGGCAGGCAGGCAAATAAGCAGGCAATTAAGCAGTTAATTAGGCAGGCAGGCAATTTGGCAGGTAATTAGGCAGGCTTTTAGGCAGGCTGTTAGGCAGTTAATTAGGCGTTCAATTAGGCAGGCAATTGGGCAGTTAATTAGGCAGTTAATTAGGCAGGCAATTGGGCAGTTAATTAAACAGGCAATTGGGCAGTTAATTAGGCAGTTAATTAGACAGGCAATTAGGCATTTAATTAGGAGTTAATTAGGCAGGCAATTAAGCAGATAATTAGGCAGGCAATTAAAAAGGCAATTAGGCAGTTAGTTAGGCAGGCAATTAGGCAGGCACTTAGGCAGTTAATTAGGCAGTTAATTAGGCAGGCAATTGGGCAGTTAATTAGGCAGGCAATTGGGCAGGCAATAAACAAGTTAATTAGACAGGCAATTAGGCAGGCACTTAGGCAGTTAATTAGGCAGGCAATTGGGCTGATAATAAGGCAGGCAATTAGGCAGTTAATTATGCAGGCAATTAGGCAGTTAATTAGGCGGTCAATTAGGCAGGCAATTAGGCAGTTAATAAGGCAGTTAATTAGGCAGGCAATTGTGCAGTTAATTAGGCTGTTAATTAGGCAGGTAATTAAGCAGATAATTAGGCAGTTAATTAGGCAGGCAATTAGGCAGTTAATTAGGCTGTCAATTAGGCAGGCAATTGGGCAGTTGATTAGGCGGTCAATTAGGCAGACAATTGGGCAGTTAATTAGGTAGGCAGTTGGGCAGGCAATTAGGCAGTTAATTAGGCAGTTAATTAGGCAGGCAATTGGGCAGTTAATTAGGCAGTTAATAAGACAGGCAATTAGGCATTTAATTAGAAGTTAATTAGGCAGGCAATTAAGCAGATAATTAGGCAGGCAATTAGGCAGTTAATTAGGCAGGCCATTGGGCAGTTAATTAGGCAGTTAATTAGGCAGGCAATTTGGCAGTTAATTAGGCAGTTAATTAGTCAGGAAATTAGGCATTTCATTAGGTCGTTAATTAGGCAGGCAATTGTGCAGTTAATTAGGTAGTTAATTAGGCAGGCAACTAGGGAGGCAATTAGGCAGTTAATTAGGCAGGCAATTAGGCAGATAATTAAGCAGGCAATCAGGCAGTTATTAAGCCTGGCAATTAGGCAGGCACTTAGGCGGTTAATTAGGCAGGCAATTAGGCAGATAATAAAGCAGACAATTAGGCAGGCAATTAGGCAGGGAATTAGGCAGTTAATTAGGCAGGCAATTGGGCATGCGATTGGACAGTTATTTAGGCAGTTAATAAGGCAGGCAATTGGGCAGTTAATTAGGCAGTTAATTAGGCAGGCAATTAAGCAGATGATTAAGCAGGCAATTAGGCAGGCAATTAGGCAGATAATTAAGCAGGCAATTAGGCAGTTAATTAAGCAGGCAATTAAGCAGTATATTAGGCAGACAATTAGGCAGATAATGAAGCAGGCAATTAGGATGCAATTAGGCAGTTAATTAGGCAGGCAATTAGGCAGGCAATTGGAAAGTTAATTAGGCAGGCAATTGGGCACATAATTAGGCAGTTAATTAGGCAGGCAATTAGGCAGTTTATTAGGCAGACAATTAGGCAGATGATTAAGCAGGCAATTAGGCAGTTAATTAGGCGGTCAAAAAGCAGGCAATTAGGCAGGCAATAAGGCAGTTTATTAGTCAAGCAATTAGGCAGGCAATTAGGCAGGCAATTAGGCAGGTAATAAAGCAGGCAATTATGCAGTTAATTAGGCAAGCAGGCAATTAGGCAGGCAGGCAAATAAGCAGGCAATTAAGCAGTTAATTAGGCAGGCAGGCAATTTGGCAGGTAATTAGGCAGGCTATTAGGCAGGCCGTTAGGCAGTTAATTAGGCGTTCAATTAGGCAGGCAATTGGGCAGTTAATTAGGCAGTTAATTAGGCAGGCAATTGGGCAGTTAATTAGGCAGTTAATTAGGCAGGCAATTGTGCAGTTAATAAGGTAGTTAATTAGGCAGGCAATAAGGCAGGCAATTAGGCAGATAATTAGACAGTCAGTTAGGCAGAAAATTAAGCAGGCAATCATGCAGATAATTAGGCAGGCAATTAGGCAGGCACTTAGCCAGTTAATTAGGCAGGCAAATAGGCAGATAATAAGGCAGGCAATTAGTCAGTTTATTAGTCAAGCAATTAGGCAGGCAATTAGGCAGGCAATAAGGCAGGTAATTAAGCAGGCAATTATGCAGTTAATTAGGCAAGCAATTAGGCAGGCAATTAGGCAGGCTATTAGGCATACAATTAGGCAGGCAATTAGGCAGTTAATTAGGCGGTCAATTAGGCAGGCAGTTAATTAGGCAGTTAATTAGGCAGGCAATTAGGCGGTTAATTTGACACGCAATTAGGCATTTAATTAGGCAGTTAATTAAGCAGGCAATTGTGCAGTTAATTAGGTAGTTAATTAGGCAGGCAATTAGGCAGTTAATTAGGCAGGCAATTAGGCAGATAATTAAGCAGTTAATTAGGCAGTTAATTAGGCGGTCAATTAGGCAGGCAGTTAATTAGGCAGTTAATTAAACAGGCAATTAGGCGGTTAATTAAACAGGCAATTGGGCAGTTAATTAGGCAGTTAATTAGACAGGCAATTAGGCATTTAATTAAGAGGTAATTAGGCAGGCAATTAAGCAGATAATTAGGCAGGCAATTAAAAGGCAATTAGGCAGTTAATTATGCAGGCAATTAGGCAGGCACTTAGGCAGTTAATTAGGCAGTTAATTATGCAGGCAATTGGGCTGTTTATTAGGCAGGCAATTGGGCGGGCAATTAAGTAGACACTTAGGCAGTTATTTAGGCAGGCAATTAGGCTGATAATAAGGCAGGCTATTAGGCATAAAATTAGGCAGTTAATTAGGCGGTCAATTAGGCAGGCAGTTAATTAGGCAGTTAATTAGGCTGGCAATTAGGTGGTTAATTAAACAGGCAATTAGGCATTTAATTAGGCAGTTAATTAGGCAGGCAATTGTGCAAGTTTTTAGGCAGTTAATTAGGCAAATAATTAGGCAGGCAATAAGGCAGATAATTAGGCAGTTAATTAGGCAGGCAATTAAGCAATTATTAAGCAGATAATTAGGCAGGCAATTAGGCAGATAATTAATCAGGCAATTAGGTGGTTTATTAGGCGGTCAATTAAGCAGGCAATTAGGCAGTTAATTAAACAGGCAATTGGGCAGTTAATTAGGCAGTTAATTAGACAGGCAATTAGGCATTTAATTAGGAGTTAATTAGGCAGGCAATTAAGCAGATAATTAGGCAAGCAATTAGGCAGGCACTTAGGCTGTTAATAAGGCAGTTATTTAGGCAGGCAATTGGGCAGTTAATTAGGCAGGCAATTGGGCAGGCAATAAGGCAGTTAATTAGACAGGCAATTAGGCAGGCACTTAGGCAGTTAATTAGGCAGGCAATTAGGCTGATAATAAGGCAGGCAATTAGGCAGTTTATTAGGCAGGCAATTAGGCAGTTAATTAGGCGGTCAATTAGGCAGGCAATTGGGCAGTTAATTAGGCAGTTAATAAGGCAGGCAATTGGGCAGTTAATTAGGCAGTTAATTAGGCAGGCAATTAAGCAGATAAATAGGCAGTTAATTAGGCAGGCAATTAGGCAGTTAATTAGGCTGTCAATTAGGCAGGCAATTAAGCAGATAATTAGGCAGATAATTAGGCAGGCAATTAGGCAAATAATTAAGCAGGCAATTAGGTGGTTTATTAGGCAGGCAGTTAATTAGGCAGTTAATTAAGCAGGCAATTAAGCTGTTAATTAGACAGGCAATTAGGCATTTAATTAGGCAGTTAATTAGGCAGATAATTAGGCAGGCTATAAGGCATACAATTAGGCAGGCAATTAGGCGGTCAATTAGGCAGGCAGTTAATTAGGCAGTTAATTAAGCAGGCAATTAAGCTGTTAATTAGACAGGCAATTAGGCATTTAATTAGGCAGTTAATTAGGCAGGCAATTGTGCAGTTAATTAAGCAGTTAATTAGGCAAATAATTAGGCAGGCAATTAAGCAGATAATTAGGCAGTTAATTAGGCAGGCAATTAAGCAGATAATTAGGCAGGCAATTAGGCAGATAATTAATCAGGCAATTAGGTGGTTTATTAGGCGGTCAATTAAGCAGGCAATTAGGCAGTTAATTAAACAGGCAATTGGGCAGTTAATTAGGCAGTTAATTAGACAGGCAATTAGGCATTTAATTAGGAGTTAATTAGGCAGGCAATTAAGCAGATAATTAGGCAAGCAATTAGGCAGGCACTTAGGCTGTTAATAAGGCAGTAAATTAGGCAGGCAATTGGGCAGTTAATTAGGCAGGCAATTGGGCAGGCAATAAGGCAGTTAATGAGACAGGCAATTAGGCAGGCACTTAGGCAGTTAATTAGGCAGACAATTAGGCTGATAATAAGGCAGGCAATTAGGAAGTTAATTAGGCAGGCAATTAGACCGTTAATTAGGCGGTCAATTAGGCAGGAAATTGGGCAGTTAATTAGGCAGTTAATTAGGCAGGCAATTGGGCAGTTAATTAGGCAGTTAATTAGGCAGGCAATTAAGCAGATAATTAGGCAGTTAATTAGGCAGTTAATTAGGCTGTCAATTAGGCAGGCAATTAAGCAGGCAATTAGGCTGATAATAAGGCAGGCAATTAGGCAGTTAATTAGGCAGGCAATTAGGCAGATAATTAGGCAGGCAATTAGGCAGTTAATTAGGCGGTCAATTAGGCAGGCAATTGGGCAGTTAATTAGGCAGTTAATTAGGCAGGCAATTGGGCAGTTAATTAGGCAGTTAATTAGGCAGGCAATTAAGCAGACAATTAGGCAGTTAATTAGGCAGGCAATTAGGCAGTTAATTAGGCTGTCAATTAGGCAGGCAATTGGGCAATTGATTAGGCGGTCAATTAGGCAGACAATTGGGCAGTTAATTAGGCAGTTAATTAGGCAGGCTGTTGGGCAGGCAATTAGGCAGGCAATTGGGCAGTTAATTAGGCAGTTAATTAGACAGGCAATTAGGCATTTAATTAGGAGTTAATTAGGCAGGCAATTAAGCAGATAATTAGGCAGGTAATTAAGCAGGCAATTAGGCAATTAGGCAGTTAATTAGGCAGGCCATTGGGCAGTTAATTAGGCAGGCAATTTGAAAGTTAATTAGGCAGTTAATTAGACAGGCAATTAGGCATTTCCTTAGGCCGTTAATTAGGCAGGCAATTGTGCAGTTAATTAGGTAGTTAATTAGGCAGGCAACTAGGGAGGCAATTAGGCAGTTAATTAGGCAGGCAATTAGGCAGATAATTAAGCAGGCAATTAGGCAGTTAATTAGACAGGCAATTAGGCAGGCACTTAGGCAGTTAATTAGGCAGTTAATTAGGCAGTTTATTGGGCAGGCAATTGGGCAGGCAATAAGGCAGTTAATTAGACAGGCAATTAGGCTTTTCATTAGGCCGTTAATTAGGCAGGCAATTGTGCAGTTAATTAGGTAGTTAATTAGGCAGGCAACTAGGGAGGCAATTAGGCAGTTAATTAGGCAGGCACTTAGGCAGTTAATAAGGCAGGCCAATAGGCAGATAATAAGGCAGTAAATTAGGCAGTTAATTAGGCAGGCAATTAGGCAGGCAATTAGGATAATAATTAGGCAGTTAATTAGGCAGGCAATTAGGCAGGCAATTAGGCAGTTTATAAGTCAAGCTATTAGGCAGGCAATTAGGCAGATAATTAAGCAGGCAATCAGGCAGTTAATAAGCCTGGCAATTAGGCAGGCACTTAGGCGGTTAATTAGCCAGGCAATTAGGCAGATAATAAAGCAGACAGTTAGGCAGGCGATTAAGCAGGGAATTAGGCAGTTAATTAGGCAGGCAATTGGGCATGCAATTGGACAGTTATTTAGGCAGTTAATAAGGCAGGCAATTGGGCAGTTAACTAGGCAGTTAATTAGGCAGGCAATTAAGCAGATAATTAGGCAGGCAATTAGGCAGTTTTTTAGTCAAGCAATTAGGCAGGCAATTAGGCAGGCAATTAGGCAGGTAATTAAGCAGGCAATTATGCAGTTAATAAGGCAAGCATTTAGGCAAGCAGGCAATTATGCAGTTAATTAGGCAAGCAATTAGGCAAGCAGGCAATTTGGCAGGCAGGTAAATAAGCAGGCGATTAAGCAGTTAATTAGGCAGGCAGCCAATTTGGCAGGTAATTAGGCTGGTAATTAGGCAGTTTATTAGGTGGTCAATTAGGCAGGAAATTGGGCAGTTAATTAGGCAGTTAATTTGGCAGCGAATTAAGTAAATAATTAGGCATATAATTAGACAGATAATTAAGCAGGCAATTAGTCAATTAATTAGGCGCTCAATTAAGCAGTCAATTAGGCAGTTAATTAGGCAGGCAATTAGGCAGTTAATTAGGCAGGCAATTGGGCAGTTAATTAGGCAGGCAATTAGGCAGATGATTAAGCAGGCAATTAGGCAGATAATTAAGCAGGCAATTAGGCAGTTAATTAGGTGGTCAATTAGGCAGCCAATTGGGCAGTTAATTAGGCAGTTAATTAGGCAGGCAATTGGGCAGTTAATTAGTTAGTTAATTAGGCAGGCAATTAGGCAGTTAATAAGGCAGGCAATTAGGCAGATAATTAAGCAGGTAATTAGGCAATTAATTAGGCGGTCAATTAAGCAGGCAATTGGGCAGTTAATTAGGCAGGCAATTAAGCAGATAATTAGGCAGGCAAATAGGCAGGCAATTAGGAAGTTAATTAGGCAGGCAATTAAGCAGTTAATTAGGCAGACAATTAGGCAAATAATGAAGCAGGCAATTAGGAAGGCAATTAGGCAATTAATTAGGCAGGCAATTAGGCAGATAATTGGGCAGGCAATTAGGCAGTTAATTAGGCGGTCAATTAGGCAGGCAATTGGGAAGTTAATTAGGCAGTTAATTAGACAGGCAATTAGGCATTTAATTAGGAGTTAATTAGGCTGACAATTAAGCAGATAATTAGGCAGGCAATTAGGCAGTTAATTAGGCAGGCCATTGGGCAGTTAATTAGGCAGTTAATCAGGCAGGCATTTTGGCAGTTAATTAGGCAGTTAATTAGACAGGCAATTAGGCATTTCATTTGGCCGTTAATTAGGCAGGCAATTGTGCAGTTAATTAGGCAGTTAATTAGGCAGGCACTTAGGCAGTTAATAAGGAAGGCCAATAGGCAGATAATAAGGCAGTAAATTAGGCAGTTAATTAGGCAGGCAATTAGGCAGGCAATTAGGAAGATAATTAGGCAGTTAATTAGGCAGGCAATTAGGCAGGCAATTAGGCAGTTTATTAGACAAGCAATTAGGCAGGCAATTAGGCAGGCAATTAGGCAGATAATTTAGCAGGCAATCAGGCAGTTAATAAGCCTGGCAATTAGGCAGGCACTTAGGCGGTTAATTAGGCAGGCAATTAGGCAGATAATAAAGCAGACAATTAGGCAGGCAATTAGGCAGGGAATTAGGCAGTTAATTAGGCAGGCAATTGGGCATGCAATTGGACAGTTATTTAGGCAGTTAATAAGGCAGGCAATTGGGCAGTTAATTAGGCAGTTAATTAGGCAGGCAATTAAGCAGATAATTAGGCAGGCAATTAGGCAGTTTATTAGTCAAGCAATTAGGCAGGCAATTAGGCAGGCAATTAGGCAGGTAATTAAGCAGGCAATTATGCAGTTAATTAGGCAAGCATTTAGGCAAGCAGGCAATTATGCAGTTAATTAGGCAAGCAATTAGGCAAGCAGGCAATTTGGCAGGCAGGTAAATAAGCAGGCGGTTAATTAGTTAATTAGGCAGGCAGCCAATTTGGCAGGTTATAAGGCTGGTAGTTAGGCAGGCTATTAGGCAGTTAATTAGGTGGTCAATTAGGCAGGCAATTGGGCAGTTAATTAGGCAGATAATTAGACAGATAATTAAGCAGGCAATTAGGCAATTAATTAGGCGCTAAATTAAGCAGGCAATTAGCAGTTAATTAGGCAGGCAATTAGGCAGTTAATTAGGCAGGCAATTGGGCAGTTAATTAGGCAGGCAATTAGGCAGATGATTAAGCAGGCAATTAGGCAGGCAATTATGCAGATAATTAAGCAGGCAATTAGGCAGTTAATTAGGCGGTCAATTAGGCAGCCAATTAGGCAGTAATTAGGCAGTTTATTAGTCAAGCAATTAGGCAGGCAATTAGGCAGGCAATAAGGCAGGTTATTAAGCAGGCAATTAGGCAGGCAATAAGGCAGGTTATTAAGCAGGCAATTATGCAGTTAATTAGGCAAGCAATTAGGCAGGCAATTAGGCAGTTAATTAGGCAGTTAATTAGACAGGCCATTAGGCATTTAATTAGGCAGTTGATTAGGCAGGAAATTGTGCAGTTAATTAGGTAGATCATTAGGCAGGCAATTAGGCAGGCAATTAGGCAGTTAATTAGGCAGGCAATTAGGAAGTTAATTAGGCAGGCAATTAGGCAGGCAATTAAGCTGGCAATCAGGCAGGCAATTGGGCAGTTTATTAGGCAGTTATTAGGCATGCAATTAAGCAGATAATTAAGCAGATAATTAGGCAGGCAATAAGGCAGATAATTAAGCAGGCAATTAGGCGGTTAATTAGGCGGTCAATTAGGCAGGCAATTAGGCAGTTTATTAGGCAGGCAATTGGGCAGTTAATTAGGCAGTTAATTAGACAGGCAATTAGGCATTTAATTAGGAGTTAATTAGGCAGGCAATTAAGCAGATAATTAGGCAGGCAATTAGGCAGATAATTAGGCAGTTAATTAGGCATTTAATTAGGCAGGCAATTGGGCAGTTTATAAGGCAGTCAATTAGGCAGGCAATTGGGGAGTTAATTAGGCAGGCAATTAAGCAGATAATTAGGCAGGCAATTAGGCAGGCAATTAGGCAGGCAATTAGGCAGTTAATTAGGCGGTCAATTAGGCAGGCAATTGGGCAGTTAATTAGGCAGTTAATTAGACAGACATTTAGGAAGTTAATAAGGCAGTCAATTAGGCAGGCAATTGGGCAGTTAATTAGGCAGTTAAATAGGCAGGCAATTAAGCAGATAATTAGGCAGTTAATTAGGCATGCAATTGGGCAGTTAATTAGGCAGTTAATTAGACAGGCAATTAGGCAAGCAGACAATAAGGCAGGCAGGCAAATAAGCAGGCAATTAAGCAGTTAATTAGGCAGGCAGGCAATTTGGCAAGTAATTAGGCAGGCTATTAGGCAGGCTATTAGGCAGTTGATTAGGCGGTCAATTAGGCAGACAATTGGGCAGTTAATTAGGCAGTTAATTGGGCAGGCAGTTGGGCAGGCAATTAGGCAGTTAATTAGGCAGGCAATTGGGCAGTTAATAAGACAGGCAATTAGGCATTTAAATAAGGCAGTTAATTAGGCAGGCATTTGTGCAGTTAATTAGGTAGTTAATTAGGCAGGCAATTAGGCAGATAATTAAGCAGTTAATTAGGCAGTTAATTAGGCGGTCAATTAGGCAGGCAGTTAATTAGGCAGTTAATTAAACAGGCAATTAGGCGGTTAATTAAACAGGCAAATGGTCAGTTAATAAGGCAGTTAATTAGACAGGCAATTAGGCATTTAATTAAGAGTTAATTAGGCAGGCAATTAAGCAGATAATAAGGCAGGCAATTAAAAGGCAATTAGGCAGTTTATTAGGCAGGCAATTAGGCAGGCACTTAGGCAGTTAATTAGGCAGTTAATTATGCAGGCAATTGGGCTGTTTATTAGGCGGCAATTGGGCAGGCAATTAAGCAGGCACTTAGGCAGTTATTAAGGCAGGCAATAAGGCTGATAATAAGGAAGGCTATTAGGCATACAATTAGGCAGGCAATTAGGCAGTTAATTAGGCGGTCAATTAGGCAGGCAGTTAATTAGGCAGTTAATTAAGCAGGCAATTAGGCGGTTAATTAGACAGGCAATTAGGCATTTAATTAGGCAGTTAATTAGGCAGGCAATTGTGCAGTTTATTAGGCAGTTAATTAGGCAAATAATTAGGCAGGCAATTAAGCAGATAATTAGGCAGTTAATAAGGGAGGCAATTAAGCAGATAATTTAACAGATAATTAAACAGGCAATTAGGCAGATAATTAATCAGGCAATTAGGTGGTTAATTAGGCGGTCAATTAAGCAGGCAATTAGGCAGTTAATTAAACAGATAATTGGGCAGTTAATTAGGTAGTTAAATAGACAGGCAATTAGGCATTTAATTAGGAGTTAATTAGTCAGGCAATTAAGCAGATAATTAGGCAGGCAATTAAAAAGGCAATTAGGGAGTTAATTAGGCAAGCAATTAGGCAGGCACTCAGGCTATTAATTAGGCAGTTAATTAGGCAGGCAATTGGGCAGTTAATTAGGCAGGCAATTGGGCAGGCAATAAGGCAGTTAATTAGACAGGCAATTAGGCAGGCACTAAGGCAGTTAATTAGGCAGGCAATTAGGCTGATAATAAGGCAGGCAATAAGGCAGTTAATTAGGCAGGCAATTAGGCAGTTAATTAGGCGGTCAATTAGGCAGGCAATTGGGCAGTTAATTAGGCAGTTAATTAGGCAGGCAATTGGGCAGTTAATTAGGCAGTTAATTAGCAGGCAATTAAGCAGATAATTAGGCAGTTAATTGGGCAGCAATTAGGCAGTTAATTAGGCTGTCAATTAGGCAGGCAATTAAGCAGATAATTAAGCAGATAATTAGGCAGGCAATTAGGCAGATAATTAAGCAGGCAATTAGGTGGTTAATTAGGCGGTCAATTAAGCAAGCAATTAGGCAGTTAATTAGATAGGCAATTAGGCATTTAATTAGGAGTAAATTAGGCAGGCAATTAAGCAGATAATTAGGCAGGCAATTAAAAAGGCAATTAGGCTGTTAATTAGGCAAGCAATTAGGCAGGCACTTAGGCAGTTAATTAGGCAGTTAATTAGGCAGGCAATTGGGCAGTTAATTAGGCAGGCAATTGGGCAGGCAATAAGGCAGTTAATTAGACAGGCAATTAGGCAGGCACTTAGGCAGTTATTTAGGCAGGCAATTAGGCTGATAATAAGGCAGGCAATTAGGCAGTAAATTAGGCAGGCATTTAGGCAGTTAATTAGGCTGTCAATTAGGCAGGCAATTGGGCAGTTGATTAGGCGGTTAATTAGGCAGACAATTGGGCAGTTAATAAGGCAGTTAATTAGGCAGGCAATTTGAAAGTTAATTAGACAGGCAATTAGGCATTTCATTAGGCCGTTAATTAGGCAGACACTTAAGCTGTTAATTAGGCAGTTAATTAGACAGGCAATTAGGCAGGCACTTAGGCAGTTAATTAGGCAGGCAATTATTCTGATAATAAAGCAGGCAATTAGGCAGTTAATTAGGCAGGCAATTAGGCAGTTAATAAGGCGGTCAATTAGGCAGGCAATTGGGCAGTTAATTAGGCAGTTAATTAGGCAGGCAATTGGGCAGTTAATTAGGCAGTTAATTAGGCAGGCAATTAAGCAGAAAATTAGGCAGGCAATAAGGCAGATAATTAAGCAGAAAATTAGGCAGGCAATAAGGCAGATAATTAAGCAGGCAATTAGGCAGGCAATTAGGCAGTTTATTAGTCAAGCAATTATGCAGTTAATTAGGCAAGCAATTAGGCAGGCAATTTGGCAGGCAATTAGGCAGTTAATTAGGCAGTTAATTAGACAGGCCATTAGGCATTTAATTAGGCAGTTAATTAGGCAGGCAATTGTGCAGTTAATTAGGTAGATAATTAGGCAGGCAATTAGGCAGGCAATTAGGCAGGCAATTAGGAAGGTAATTAGGCAGGCAATTAGGCAGGCAATTAAGCAGGCAATCAGGCAGGCAATTAGGCAGTTTATTAGTCAAGCAATTAGCCAGGCAATTAGGCAGGCAATTAGGCAATTATGCAGTTAATTATGCACGCAATTGGGCAGATAATTAGGCAGTTAATTAGGCAGGCAATTTGGCAGTTAAATAGGCAGTTAATTAGGCAGGCAGTTGGGCAGGCAATTAGGCAGTTAATTAGGCAGGCAATTGGGCAGTTAATTAGGCAGTTAATTAGACAGGCAATTAGGCATTTAAATAAGGCAGTTAATTAGGCAGGCATTTGTGCAGTTAATTAGGTAGTTAATTAGGCAGGCAATTAGGCAGATAATAAGGCATGCAATTAAGCAGTTATTTAGGCAGGCAATTAGGCAGGCAATAAGGCAGGCAATTAGGTTGTTAAATAGGGAGGCAATTAGGCAGGCAATTAAGCAGGCAATTAGGCAGGCAATTAAGCAGGCAATTAGGCAGGCAATAAGGCAGTTTATTAGTGATGCAAATAGGCAGGCAATTAGGCAGGCAATTAGGCAGGTAATTAAGCAGGCAATTATGCAGTTAATTAGGCAAGCAATTAGGCACGCATGCAATTAGTCAGGCAGTTTATTAGGCAGGCAGACAAATTGGCAGGTAATTAGGCGGTCAATTAGGCAGGCAATTTGGCAGTTAATTAGGCAGTTAATTAGACAGGCATTTAGGAAGTTAATAAGGCAGTCAATTAGGCAGGCAATTGGGCAGTTAGTTAGGCAGTTAATTAGGCAGGCAATTGGGCAGTTAGTTAGGCAGTTAATTAGGCAGGCAATTGGGCAGTTAATTAGGCAGTTAATTAAGCAGGCAATTGGGCAGTTAATTGGGCAGTTAATTAGGCAGGCAATTGGGCAGTTTATTAGGCAGTTATTAGGCATGCAATTAAGCAGATAATTAAGCAGATAATTAGGCAGGCAATAAGGCAGATAATTAAGCAGGCAATTAGGCGGTTAATTAGGCGGTCAATTAGGCATACAATTAGGCAGTTTATTAGGCAGGCAATTGGGCAGTTAATTAGGCAGTTAATTAGACAGGCAATTAGGCATTTAATTAGGAGTTAATTAGGCAGGCAATTAAGCAGATAATTAGGCAGGCAATTAGGCAGATAATTAGGCAGTTAATTAGGCATTTAATTAGGCAGGCAAATGGGCAGTTTATAAGGCAGTCAATTAGGCAGGCAATTGGGGAGTTATTTAGGCAGGCAATTAAGCAGATAATTAGGCAGGCAATTAGGCAGGCAATTAAGCAGATAGTTAGGCAGGCAATTAGGCAGGCAATTAGGCAGTTAATTAGGCGGTCAATTAGGCAGGCAATTGGGCAGTTAATTAGGCAGTTAATTAGACAGGCATTTAGGAAGTTAATAAGGCAGTCAATTAGGCAGGCAATTGGGCAGTTAATTAGGCAGTTAAATAGGCAGGCAATTAAGCAGATAATTAGGCAGTTAATTAGGCATGCAATTGGGCAGTTAATTAGGCAGTTAATTAGACAGGCAATTAGGCAAGCAGACAATAAGGCAGGCAGGCAAATAAGCAGGCAATTAAGCAGTTAATTAGGCAGGCAGGCAATTTGGCAAGTAATAAGGCAGGCTATTAGGCAGGCAATTAGGCATTTAATTAGGAGTTAATTAGGCAGGCAATTAAGCAGATAATTAGGCAGGCAATTAGGCAGGCAATTAGGCAATTAGGCAGTTAATTATTCAGGAAATTGGGCAGATAATTAGGCAGTTAATTAGGCAGGCAATTTGGCAGTTAAATAGGCAGTTAATTAGGCAGGCAGTTGGGCAGGCAATTAGGCAGTTAATTAGGCAGGCAATTGGGCAGTTAATTAGGCAGTTAATTAGACAGGCAATTAGGCAATTAGACAATAAGGCAGGCAGGCATATAAGCAGGCAATTAAGCAGTTAATTAGGCAGGCAGGCAATTTGGCAAGTAATTAGGCAGGCTATTAGGCAGGCTATTAGGCAGTTGATTAGGCGGTCAATTAGGCAGACAATTGGGCAGTTAATTAGGCAGTTAATTGGGCAGGCAGTTGGGCAGGCAATTAGGCAGTTAATTAGGCAGGCAATTGGGCAGTTAATAAGACAGGCAATTAGGCATTTAAATAATGCAGTTAATTAGGCAGGCATTTGTGCAGTTAATTAGGTAGTTAATTAGGCAGGCAATTAGGCAGATAATTAAGCAGTTAATTAGGCAGTTAATTAGGCGGTCAATTAGGCAGGCAGTTAATTAGGCAGTTAATTAAACAGGCAATTAGGCGGTTAATTAAACAGGCAAATGGTCAGTTAATAAGGCAGTTAATTAGACAGGCAATTAGGCATTTAATTAAGAGTTAATTAGGCAGGCAATTAAGCAGATAATAAGGCATGCAATTAAAAGGCAATTAGGCAGTTTATTAGGCAGGCAATTAGGCAGGCACTTAGGCAGTTAATTAGGCAGTTAATTATGCAGGCAATTGGGCTGTTTATTAGGAGGCAATTGGGCAGGCAATTAAGCAGGCACTTAGGCAGTTATTAAGGCAGGCAATAAGGCTGATAATAAGGCAGGCTATTAGGCATACAATTAGGCAGGCAATTAGGCAGTTAATTAGGCGGTCAATTAGGCAGGCAGTTAATTAGGCAGTTAATTAAGCAGGCAATTAGGCGGTTAATTAGACAGGCAATTAGGCATTTAATTAGGCAGTTAATTAGGCAGGCAATTGTGCAGTTTATTAGGCAGTTAATTAGGCAAATAATTAGGCAGGCAATTAAGCAGATAATTAGGCAGTTAATAAGGGAGGCAATTAAGCAGATAATTAAGCAGATAATTAAACAGGCAATTAGGCAGATAATTAATCAGGCAATTAGGTGGTTAATTAGGCGGTCAATTAAGCAGGCAATTAGGCAGTTAATTAAACAGATAATTGGGCAGTTAATTAGGCAGTTAATTAGACAGGCAATTAGGCATTTAATTAGGAGTTAATTAGTCAGGCAATTAAGCAGATAATTAGGCAGGCAATTAAAAAGGCAATTAGGGAGTTAATTAGGCAAGCAATTAGGCAGGCACTCAGGCTATTAATTAGGCAGTTAATTAGGCAGGCAATTGGGCAGTTAATTAGGCAGGCAATTGGGCAGGCAATAAGGCAGTTAATTAGACAGGCAATTAGGCAGGCACTTAGGCAGTTAATTAGGCAGGCAATTAGGCTGATAATAAGGCAGGCAATAAGGCAGTTAATTAGGCAGGCAATTAGGCAGTTAATTAGGCGGTCAATTAGGCAGGCAATTGGGCAGTTAATTAGGCAGTTAATTAGGCAGTTAATTAGGCAGTTAATTAGCAGGCAATTAAGCAGATAATTAGGCAGTTAATTGGGCAGGCAATTAGGCAGTTAATTAGGCTGTCAATTAGTCAGGCAATTAAGCAGATAATTAAGCAGATAATTAGGCAGGCAATTAGGCAGATAATTAAGCAGGCAATTAGGTGGTTAATTAGGCGGTCAATCAAGCAGGCAATTAGGCAGTTAATTAAACAGGCAATTGGGCAGTTAATTAGGCAGTTAATTAGATAGGCAATTAGGCATTTAATTAGGAGTAAATTAGGCAGGCAATTAAGCAGATAATTAGGCAGGCAATTAAAAAGGCAATTAGGCTGTTAATTAGGCAAGCAATTAGGCAGGCACTTAGGCAGTTAATTAGGCAGTTAATTAGGCAGGCAATTGGGCAGTTAATTAGGCAGGCAATTGGGCAGGCAATAAGGCAGTTAATTAGACAGGCAATTAGGCAGGTACTTAGGCAGTTATTTAGGCAGGCAATTAGGCTGATAATAAGGCAGGCAATTAGGCAGTAAATTAGGCAGGCATTTAGGCAGTTAATAGGGCTGTCAATTAGGCAGGCAATTGGGCAGTTGATTAGGCGGTTAATTAGGCAGACAATTGGGCAGTTAATAAGGCAGTTAATTAGGCAGGCAATTTGAAAGTTAATTAGACAGGCAATTAGGCATTTCATTAGGCCGTTAATTAGGCAGACACTTAAGCTGTTAATTAGGCAGTTAATTAGACAGGCAATTAGGCAGGCACTTAGGCAGTTAATTAGGCAGGCAATTATGCTGATAATAAAGCAGGCAATTAGGCAGTTAATTAGGCAGGCAATTAGGCAGTTAATAAGGCGGTCAATTAGGCAGGCAATTGGGCAGTTAATTAGGCAGTTAATTAGGCAGGCAATTGGGCAGTTAATTAGGCAGTTAATTAGGCAGGCAATTAAGCAGAAAATTAGGCAGGCAATAAGGCAGATAATTAAGCAGAAAATTAGGCAGGCAATAAGGCAGATAATTAAGCAGGCAATTAGGCAGGCAATTAGGCAGTTTATTAGTCAAGCAATTATGCAGTTAATTAGGCAAGCAATTAGGCAGGCAATTAGGCAGGCAATTAGGCAGTTAATTAGGCAGTTAATTAGACAAGCCATTAGGCATTTAATTAGGCAGTTAATTAGGCAGGCAATTGTGCAGTTAATTAGGTAGATAATTAGGCAGGCAATTAGGCAGGCAATTAGGCAGTTAATTAGGCAGGCAATTAGGAAGGTAATTAGGCAGGCAATTAGGCAGGCAATTAAGCAGGCAATTAGGCAGTTTATTAGTCAAGCAATTAGCCAGGCAATTAGGCAGGCAATTAGGCAATTATGAAGTTAATTATGCACGCAATTGGGCAGATAATTAGGCAGTTAATTAGGCAGGCAATTTGGCAGTTAAATAGGCAGTTAATTAGGCAGGCAGTTGGGCAGGCAATTAGGCAGTTAATTAGGCAGGCAATTGGGCAGTTAATTAGGCAGTTAATTAGACAGGCAATTAGGCAGTTAATTAGGCAGGCATTTGTGCAGTTAATTAGGTAGTTAATTAGGCAGGCAATTAGGCAGATAATAAGGCATGCAATTAAGCAGTTATTTAGGCAGGCAATTAGGCAGGCAATAAGGCAGGCAATTAGGTTGTTAAATAGGGAGGCAATTAGGCAGGCAATTAAGCAGGCAGTTAGGCAGTTAATAAGGCAGTTAATTATACAGGCAATTAGGCATTTAATTAGGCAGTTAATTAGGCAGGCAATTGTGCAGTTAATTAGGTAGTTAATAAGGCAGGCAATAAGGCAGGCAATTAGGCAGATAATTAGACAGTCAATTAGGCAGAAAATTAAGCAGGCAATCATGCAGTTAATTAGGCAGGCAATTAGGCAGGCACTTAGGCAGTTAATTAGGCAGGCAAATAGGCAGATAATAAGGCAGGAAATTAGGCAGTTAATTAGGCAGGCAATTAAGCAGGCGATTAGGAAGTAATAAGGCAGGCAATTAGGCAGTTTATTAGTCAAGAAATTAGGCAGGCAATTAGGCAGGCAATAAGGCAGGTAATTAAGCAGGCAATTATGCAGTTAATTAGGCAAGCAATTAGGCAGGCAATTAGGCAGTTAATTAGGCAGGCAATTAGGCGGTTAATTAGACAGGCAATTAGGCATTTAATTAGGCAGTTAATTAGGCAGGCAATTGTGCAGTTAATAAGGTAGTTAATTAGGCAGGCAATAAGGCAGGCAATTGGGCAGATAATTAGACAGTCAGTTAGGCAGAAAATTAAGCAGGCAATCATGCAGTTAATTAGGCAGGCAATTAGGCAGGCACTTAGGCAGTTAATTAGGCAGGCAAATAGGCAGATAATAAGGCAGGCAATTAGGCAGTTTATTAGTCAAGCAATTAGGCAGGCAATTAGGCAGGCAATAAGGCAGGTAATTAAGCAGGCAATTATGCAGTTAATTAGGCAAGCAATTAGGCAGGCAATTAGGCAGGCAATTAGGCAGGCAATAAGGCAGGCAATTAGGCAGGCAATTATGCAGTTAATTAAACAAGCAATTAGGCAAGCAGGCAATTAGGCAGACAGGCAATTAGGCAGGCAATTAAGCAGTTTGTTAGGCAGGCAGGCAATTTGGCAGGTAATTAGGCAGGCTATTATGCAGGCTATTATGCAGGCTATTAGGCAGGCTATTAGGCATACAATTAGGCAGGCATTTAGGCAGTTAATTAGGCAGTCAATTAGGCAGGCAGTTAATTAGGCAGGCAATTAGGCGGTTAATTAGACACGCAATTAGGCATTTAATTAGGCAGTTAATTAAGCAGGCAATTGTGCAGTTAATTAGGTAGTTAATTAGGCAGGCAATTAGGCAGTTAATTAGGCAGGCAATTAGGCAGATGATTAAGCAGTTAATTAGGCAGTTAATTAGGCGGTCAATTAGGCAGGCAGTTAATTAGGCAGTTAATTATACAGGCAATTAGGCGGTTAATTAAACAGGCAATTGGGCAGTTAATTAGGCAGTTAATTAGACAGGCAATTGTGCAGTTAATAAGGTAGTTAATTAGGCAGGCAATAAGGCAGGCAATTGGGCAGATAATTAGACAGTCAGTTAGGCAGAAAAATAAGCAGGCAATCATGCAGTTAATTAGGCAGGCAATTAGGCAGGCACTTAGGCAGTTAATTAGGCAGGCAAATAGGCAGATACTAAGGCAGGCAATTAGGCAGTTTATTAGTCAAGCAATTAGGCAGGCAATTAGGCAGGCAATAAGGCAGGTAATTAAGCAGTTAATTAGGCAAGCAATTAGGCAGGCAATTAGGCAGGCAATAAGGCAGGCAATTAAGCCGGCAATTATGCAGTCAATTAGGCAAGCAATTAGGCAAGCAGGCAATTAGGCAGGCAGGCAATTAGGCAGGCAATTAAGCAGTTTGTTAGGCAGGCAGGCAATTTGGCAGGTAATTAGGCAGGCTATTATGCAGGCTATTATGCAGGCTATTAGGCAGGCTATTAGGCATACAATTTGGCAGGCAATTAGGCAGTTAATTAGGCGGTCAATTAGGCAGGCAGTTAATTAGGCAGGCAATTAGGCGGTTAATTAGACACGCAATTAGGCATTTAATTAGGCAGTTAATTAAGCAGGCAATTGTGCAGTTATTAGGTAGTTAATTAGGCAGGCAATTAAGCAGATAATTAAGCAGGCAATTAAAAGGCAATTAGGCAGTTAATTAGGCAGGCAATTAGGCAGGCACTTAGGCAGTTAATTAGGCAGTTAATTATGCAGGCAATTGGGGTGTTTATTAGGCAGGCAATTGGGCAGGCAATTAAGCAGGCACTTAGGCAGTTATTTAGGCAGGCAATTAGGCTGATAATAAGGCAGGCTATTAGGCATACAATTAGGCAGGCAATTAGGCAGTTAATTAGGCGGTCAATTAGGCAGGCAGTTAATTAGGCAGTTAATTAAGCAGGCAATTAGGCGGTTAATTAGACAGGCAATTAGGCATTTAATTAGGCAGTTAATTAGCACGCAATTGTGCAGTTAAATAGGCAGTTAATTAGGCAAATATTTAGGCAGGCAATTAAGCAGATAATTAGGCAGTTAATTAGGCAGGCAATTAAGCAGATAATTAAGCAGATAATAAGGCAGGCAATTAGGCAGATAATTAATCAGGCAATTAGGTGGTTAATTAGGTGGTCAATTAAGCAGGCAATTAGGCAGTTAATTAAACAGGCAATTGGGCAGTTAATTAGGCAGTTAATTAGACAGGCAATTAGGCATTTAATTAGGAGTTAATTAGGCAGGCAATTAAGCAGATCATTAGGCAGGCAATAAAAAAGGCAATTAGGCAGTTAATTAGGCAAGCAATTAGGCAGGCACTTAGGCAGTTAATTAGGCAGTTAATTAGGCAGGCAATTGGGCAGTTAATTAGGCAGGCAATTGGGCACAATAAGGCAGTTAATTATACAGGCAATTAGGCAGGCACTTAGGCAGTTAATTAGGCAGGCAATTAGGCTGATAAATTGGCAGGCAATTAGGCAGTTAATTAGGCAGGCAGTTAGGCATATAATTAGGCGGTCAATTAGGCAGGCAATTGGGCAGTTAATTAGGCAGTTAATTAGGCAGGCAATTGGGCAGTTAATTAGGCAGTTAATTAGGCATGCAATTAAGCAGATAATTAGGCAGTTAATTAGGCAGGCAATTAGGCAGTTAATTAGGCTGTCAATTAGGCAGGCAATTAAGCAGATAATTAGGCAGGCAATTAGGCAGATAATTAAGCAGGCAATTAGGTGGTTAATTAGGCGGTCAATTAAGCAGGCAATTAGGCAGTTAATTAAACAGGCAATTGGGCAGTTAATTAGGCAGTTAATTAGACAGGAAATTAGGCATTTAATTAGGAGTTAATTAGGCAGGCAATTAAGCAGATAATTAGGGAGGCAATTAAAAAGGCAATTAGGCAGTTAATTAGGCAAGCAATTAGGCAGGCACTTAGGCAGTTAATTAGGCAGTTAATTAGGCAGGCAATTGGGGAGTTAATAAGGCAGGCAATTAGGCAGGCAATTAAGCAGGCAATCAGGCAGGCAATTAGGCAGTTTATTAGTCAAGCAATTAGGCAGGCAATTAGGCAGGCAATTAGGCAGTTAATTAGGCAGGCAATTAGGCAGATAATTAAGCAGGCAATTAGGCAGTTAATTAGACAGGCAATTAGGCAGGCACTTAGGCAGTTAATTAAGCAGTTAATTAGGCAGTTAATTGGGCAGGCAGTTGGGCAGGCAATAAGGCAGTTAATTAGACAGGCAATTAGGCAGGCACTTAGGCAGTTAATTAGGCAGGCAATTATGCTGATAATAAGGCAGGCAATTAGGCAGTTAATTAGGCAGGCAATTAGGCAGTTAATTAGGCGGTCAATTAGGCAGTTAATTAAGCAGAAAATTAGGCAGGCAATAAGGCAGATAATTAGGCAGGCAATTTGGCAGTTAATTAGGCAGTTAATTAGACAGGCAGGCAATTTGGCAAGTAATTAGGCAGGCTATTAGTCAGTCGCACCTGTGTTTCCGTGCCATGTGCGTCTCTGCCTGAGGACGGGAGCAGATAGCAGTTCCCGAAACGTCGCTTGTTTCTGTTTAGGTAAAACTATTGTATTTGTTTGTTTTTTCGTTTTGTCATGTTTTTTGTCTCGCTTCAACTGTTGTGCTGAATTATTTTGGGTTTCAATATTTTTGTGTTGTCATCATTTGTGGGGATTTTTTCGTTCTCTTAGTACATTTTTCTTTGTTTTTTCTTTGTTTCCTGACCATATTCCTGTTTCGGAATATTTTGTGGTGTTCATATCCTTGTTGACAACAGCATTTGTTTGCTTAATTTTGTGTGTTTTTTGTATATTTTTATTTTTATTTTTATTTATTTATTTTATTTATTAGTTTTTCTTCAACAGAAAAAGTTCTTAGCAATGGCGTATGTCCAAAAACTTACATCAAGTCATGCACTCCCATTGCACAAATCTTTTAAAGATAACACAATTAGGCAGGCAGGCAATTAGGCAGGCAATTTAGCAGTTTATTAGGCAGGCAGGCAATTTGGCAGGTAATTAGGCAGGCTATTAGGCAGGCTATTAGGCAGGTTTTAGGCATACAATTAAGCAGGCAATTAGACAGTTAATTAGGCGGTCAATTAGGCAGGCAGATAATTAGGCAGTTAATTAGGCAGGCAATTAGGCGGTTAATTAGACACGCAATTAGGCATTTAATTAGGCAGTTAATTAGGCAGGCAATTGTGCAGTTAATTAGGTAGTTAATTAGGCAAGCAATTAGGCAGGCAATTAGGCAGTTAATTAGGCAGGCAATTAGGCAGATAATTAAGCAGTTAATTAGGCAGTTAATTAGGCGGTCAATTAGGCAGGCAGTTAATTTGGCAGGCAATTAGGCGGTAAATTAAGCAGGCAATTAGGCAGTTAATTAGGCAGTTAATTAGACAGGCAATTAGGCATTTAATTAGGAGTTAATTAGGCAGGCAATTAAGCACATAATTAGGCAGGCAATTAAAAGGCAATTAGGCAGTTAATTAGGCAGGCAATTAGGCAGGCACTTAGGCAGTTAATTAGGCAGTTAATTATGCAGGCAATTGGGCTGTTTATTAGGCAGGCAATTGGGCAGGCAATTAAGCAGGCACTTAGGCAGTTAATTAGGCAGGCAATTAGGCTGATAATAAGGCAGGCTATTAGGCATACAATTAGGCAGGCAATTAGGCAGTTAATTAGGCGGTCAATTAGGCAGGCAGTTAATTAGACAGTTAATTAGGAGTTAATTAGGCAGGCAATTAAGCAGATAATTAGGCAGGCAATTAGGCAGTTAATTAGGCAGGCCATTGGGCAGTTAATTAGGCAGTTTATTAGGCAGGCAATTAAGCAGTTAATTAGGCAGTAAATTAGACAGGCAATTAGGCATTTCATTAGGCCGTTAATTAGGCAGGCAATTGTGCAGTTAATTAGGGAGTTAATTAGGCAGGCAACTAGGGAGGCAATTAGGCAGTTAATTAGGCAGGCAATGAAGCAGATAATTAAGCAGGCAATCAGGCAGTTAATAAGCCTGGCAATTAGGCAGGCACTTAGGCGGTTAATTAGGCAGGCAATTAGGCAGATAATAAAACAGACAATTAGGCAGGCAATTAGGCAGGTAATTAGGCAGTTAATTAGGCAGGCAATTGGGCATGCAATTGGACAGTTATTTAGGCAGTTAATAAGGCAGGCAATTGGGCAGTTAATTAGGCAGTTAATTAGGCAGGCAATTAAGCAGATAATTAGGCAGGCAATTAGGCAGTTTATTAGTCAAGCAATAAGGCAGGCAATTAGGCAGGCAATTAGGCAGGTAATTAAGCAGGAAATTATGCAGTTAATTAGGCAAGCATTTAGGCAAGCAGGCAATTAAGCAGTTAATTAGGCAGGCAGCCAATTTGGCTGGTAATTAGGCTGGTAATTAGGCAGGCTATTAGGCAGTTAATTAGGTGGTCAATTAGGCAGGCAATTGGGCAGTTAATTAGGCAGTTAATTTGGCAGGCAATTAAGCATATAATTAGGCAGATAATTAGGCAGATAATTAAGCAGGCAATTAGGCAATTAATTAGGCGGTCAATTTAGCAGGCAATTAGGCAGTTAATTAGGCAGGCAATTAGGCAGTTAATTAGGCAGGCAATTGGGCAGTTAATTAGGCAGCCAATTAGGCAGAAGATTAAGCAGGCAATTAGGCAGGCAATTAGGCAGATAATTAAGCAGTCAATTAGGCAGTTAATTAGGCAGGCAATTAAGCAGTTAATTAGGCAGACAATTAGGCAGATAATAAAGCAGGCAATTAGGAAGGCAATTTAGCAGTTAATTAGGCAGGCAATTAGGCAGATAATTAAGCAGGCAATTAGGCAGTTAATTAGGCGGTCAATTAGGCAGGCAATTGGGAAGTTAATTAGGCAGGCAATTGGGCACATAATTAGGCAGTTAATTAGGCAGGCAATTAGGCAGTTTATTAGGCAGGCAATTAGGCAGATGATTAAGCAGGCAATTAGGCAGTTAATAAGGCGGTCAAAAAGCAGGCAATTAGGCAGGCAATAAGGCAGTTTATTAGTCAAGCAATTAGGCAGGCAATTAGGCAGGCAATTAGGCAGGTAATTAAGCAGGCAATTATGTAGTTAATTAGGCAAGCAGGCAATTAGGCAGGCAGGCAAATAAGCAGGCAATTAAGCAGTTAATTAGGCAGGCAGGCAATTTGGCAGGTAATTAGGCAGGCTTTTAGGCAGGCTGTTAGGCAGTTAATTAGGCGTTCAATTAGGCAGGCAATTGGGCAGTTAATTAGGCAGTTAATTAGGCAGGCAATTGGGCAGTTAATTAAACAGGCAATTGGGCAGTTAATTAGGCAGTTAATTAGACAGGCAATTAGGCATTTAATTAGGAGTTAATTAGGCAGGCAATTAAGCAGATAATTAGGCAGGCAATTAAAAAGGCAATTAGGCAGTTAGTTAGGCAGGCAATTAGGCAGGCACTTAGGCAGTTAATTAGGCAGTTAATTAGGCAGGCAATTGGGCAGTTAATTAGGCAGGCAATTGGGCAGGCAATAAACAAGTTAATTAGACAGGCAATTAGGCAGGCACTTAGGCAGTTAATTAGGCAGGCAATTGGGCTGATAATAAGGCAGGCAATTAGGCAGTTAATTATGCAGGCAATTAGGCAGTTAATTAGGCGGTCAATTAGGCAGGCAATTGGGCAGTTAATAAGGCAGTTAATTAGGCAGGCAATTGTGCAGTTAATTAGGCTGTTAATTAGGCAGGTAATTAAGCAGATAATTAGGCAGTTAATTAGGCAGGCAATTAGGCAGTTAATTAGGCTGTCAATTAGGCAGGCAATTGGGCAGTTGATTAGGCGGTCAATTAGGCAGACAATTGGGCAGTTAATTAGGTAGGCAGTTGGGCAGGCAATTAGGCAGTTAATTAGGCAGTTAATTAGGCAGGCAATTGGGCAGTTAATTAGGCAGTTAATAAGACAGGCAATTAGGCATTTAATTAGAAGTTAATTAGGCAGGCAATTAAGCAGATAATTAGGCAGGCAATTAGGCAGTTAATTAGGCCGGCCATTGGGCAGTTAATTAGGCAGTTAATTAGGCAGGCAATTTGGCAGTTAATTAGGCAGTTAATTAGTCAGGAAATTAGGCATTTCATTAGGTCGTTAATTAGGCAGGCAATTGTGCAGTTAATTAGGTAGTTAATTAGGCAGGCAACTAGGGAGGCAATTAGGCAGTTAATTAGGCAGGCAATTAGGCAGATAATTAAGCAGGCAATCAGGCAGTTATTAAGCCTGGCAATTAGGCAGGCACTTAGGCGGTTAATTAGGCAGGCAATTTGGCAGATAATAAAGCAGACAATTAGGCAGGCAATTAGGCAGGGAATTAGGCAGTTAATTAGGCAGGCAATTGGGCATGCGATTGGACAGTTATTTAGGCAGTTAATAAGGCAGGCAATTGGGCAGTTAATTAGGCAGTTAATTAGGCAGGCAATTAAGCAGATGATTAAGCAGGCAATTAGGCAGGCAATTAGGCAGATAATTAAGCAGGCAATTAGGCAGTTAATTAAGCAGGCAATTAAGCAGTTAATTAGGCAGACAATTAGGCAGATAATGAAGCAGGCAATTAGGAAGCAATTAGGCAGTTAATTAGGCAGGCAATTAGGCAGGCAATTGGAAAGTTAATTAGGCAGGCAATTGGGCACATAATTAGGCAGTTAATTAGGCAGGCAATTAGGCAGTTTATTAGGCAGGCAATTAGGCAGATGATTAAGCAGGCAATTAGGCAGTTAATTAGGCGGTCAAAAAGCAGGCAATTAGGCAGGCAATAAGGCAGTTTATTAGTCAAGCAATTAGGCAGGCAATTAGGCAGGCAATTAGGCAGGTAATAAAGCAGGCAATTATGCAGTTAATTAGGCAAGCAGGCAATTAGGCAGGCAGGCAAATAAGCAGGCAATTAAGCAGTTAATTAGGCAGGCAGGCAATTTGGCAGGTAATTAGGCAGGCTATTAGGCAGGCCGTTAGGCAGTTAATTAGGCGTTCAATTAGGCAGGCAATTGGGCAGTTAATTAGGCAGTTAATTAGGCAGGCAATTGGGCAGTTAATTAGGCAGTTAATTAGGCAGGCAATTGTGCAGTTAATAAGGTAGTTAATTAGGCAGGCAATAAGGCAGGCAATTAGGCAGATAATTAGACAGTCAGTTAGGCAGAAAATTAAGCAGGCAATCATGCAGATAATTAGGCAGGCAATTAGGCAGGCACTTAGCCAGTTAATTAGGCAGGCAAATAGGCAGATAATAAGGCAGGCAATTAGTCAGTTTATTAGTCAAGCAATTAGGCAGGCAATTAGGCAGGCAATAAGGCAGGTAATTAAGCAGGCAATTATGCAGTTAATTAGGCAAGCAATTAGGCAGGCAATTAGGCAGGCAATAAGGCAGGCAATTAAGCAGGCAATTATGCAGTTAATTAGGCAAGCAATTAGGCAAGCAGGCAATTAGGCAGGCAGGCAATTAGGCAGGCAATTAAGCAGTTTATTAGGCAGGCAATTTGGCAGGTAATTAGGCAGGCTATTAGGCATACAATTAGGCAGGCAATTAGGCAGTTAATTAGGCGGTCAATTAGGCAGGCAGTTAATTAGGCAGTTAATTAGGCAGGCAATTAGGCGGTTAATTTGACACGCAATTAGGCATTTAATTAGGCAGTTAATTAAGCAGGCAATTGTGCAGTTAATTAGGTAGTTAATTAGGCAGGCAATTAGGCAGTTAATTAGGCAGGCAATTAGGCAGATAATTAAGCAGATAATTAGGCAGTTAATTAGGCGGTCAATTAGGCAGGCAGTTAATTAGGCAGTTAATTAAACAGGCAATTAGGCGGTTAATTAAACAGGCAATTGGGCAGTTAATTAGGCAGTTAATTAGACAGGCAATTAGGCATTTAATTAAGAGGTAATTAGGCAGGCAATTAAGCAGATAATTAGGCAGGCAATTAAAAGGCAATTAGGCAGTTAATTATGCAGGCAATTAGGCAGGCACTTAGGCAGTTAATTAGGCAGTTAATTATGCAGGCAATTGGGCTGTTTATTAGGCAGGCAATTGGGCGGGCAATTAAGTAGGCACTTAGGCAGTTATTTAGGCAGGCAATTAGGCTGATAATAAGGCAGGCTATTAGGCATAAAATTAGGCAGTTAATTAGGCGGTCAATTAGGCAGGCAGTTAATTAGGCAGTTAATTAGGCTGGCAATTAGGTGGTTAATTAAACAGGCAATTAGGCATTTAATTAGGCAGTTAATTAGGCAGGCAATTGTGCAAGTTTTTAGGCAGTTAATTAGGCAAATAATTAGGCAGGCAATAAGGCAGATAATTAGGCAGTTAATTAGGCAGGCAATTAAGCAATTATTAAGCAGATAATTAGGCAGGCAATTAGGCAGATAATTAATCAGGCAATTAGGTGGTTTATTAGGCGGTCAATTAAGCAGGCAATTAGGCAGTTAATTAAACAGGCAATTGGGCAGTTAATTAGGCAGTTAATTAGACAGGCAATTAGGCATTTAATTAGGAGTTAATTAGGCAGGCAATTAAGCAGATAATTAGGCAAGCAATTAGGCAGGCACTTAGGCTGTTAATAAGGCAGTTATTTAGGCAGGCAATTGGGCAGTTAATTAGGCAGGCAATTGGGCAGGCAATAAGGCAGTTAATTAGACAGGCAATTAGGCAGGCACTTAGGCAGTTAATTAGGCAGGCAATTAGGCTGATAATAAGGCAGGCAATTAGGCAGTTTATTAGGCAGGCAATTAGGCAGTTAATTAGGCGGTCAATTAGGCAGGCAATTGGGCAGTTAATTAGGCAGTTAATAAGGCAGGCAATTGGGCAGTTAATTAGGCAGTTAATTAGGCAGGCAATTAAGCAGATAAATAGGCAGTTAATTAGGCAGGCAATTAGGCAGTTAATTAGGCTGTCAATTAGGCAGGCAATTAAGCAGATAATTAGGCAGATAATTAGGCAGGCAATTAGGCAAATAATTAAGCAGGCAATTAGGTGGTTTATTAGGCAGGCAGTTAATTAGGCAGTTAATTAAGCAGGCAATTAAGCTGTTAATTAGACAGGCAATTAGGCATTTAATTAGGCAGTTAATTAGGCAGATAATTAGGCAGGCTATAAGGCATACAATTAGGCAGGCAATTAGGCGGTCAATTAGGCAGGCAGTTAATTAGGCAGTTAATTAAGCAGGCAATTAAGCTGTTAATTAGACAGGCAATTAGGCATTTAATTAGGCAGGCAATTAGGCAGGCACTTAGGCAGTTAATTAGGCAGTTAATTAGGCAGGCAATTGGGCAGTTAATTAGGCAGGCAATTGGGCAGGCAATAAACAAGTTAATTAGACAGGCAATTAGGCAGGCACTTAGGCAGTTAATTAGGCAGGCAATTGGGCTGATAATAAGGCAGGCAATTAGGCAGTTAATTATGCAGGCAATTAGGCAGTTAATTAGGCGGTCAATTAGGCAGGCAATTGGGCAGTTAATAAGGCAGTTAATTAGGCAGGCAATTGTGCAGTTAATTAGGCTGTTAATTAGGCAGGTAATTAAACAGATAATTAGGCAGTTAATTAGGCAGGCAATTAGGCAGTTTATTAGGCTGTCAATTAGGCAGGCAATTGGGCAGTTGATTAGGCGGTCAATTAGGCAGACAATTGGGCAGTTAATTAGGTAGGCAGTTGGGCAGGCAATTAGGCAGTTAATTAGGCAGTTAATTAGGCAGGCAATTGGGCAGTTAATTAGGCAGTTAATAAGACAGGCAATTAGGCATTTAATTAGAAGTTAATTAGGCAGGCAATTAAGCAGATAATTAGGCAGGCAATTAGGCAGTTAATTAGGCAGGCCATTGGGCAGTTAATTAGGCAGTTAATTAGGCAGGCAATTTGGCAGTTAATTAGGCAGTTAATTAGTCAGGAAATTAGGCATTTCATTAGGTCGTTAATTAGGCAGGCAATTGTGCAGTTAATTAGGTAGTTAATTAGGCAGGCAACTAGGGAGGCAATTAGGCAGTTAATTAGGCAGGCAATTAGGCAGATAATTAAGCAGGCAATCAGGCAGTTATTAAGCCTGGCAATTAGGCAGGCACTTAGGCGGTTAATTAGGCAGGCAATTTGGCAGATAATAAAGCAGACAATTAGGCAGGCAATTAGGCAGGGAATTAGGCAGTTAATTAGGCAGGCAATTGGGCATGCGATTGGACAGTTATTTAGGCAGTTAATAAGGCAGGCAATTGGGCAGTTAATTAGGCAGTTAATTAGACAGGCAATTAAGCAGATGATTAAGCAGGCAATTAGGCAGGCAATTAGGCAGATAATTAAGCAGGCAATTAGGCAGTTAATTAAGCAGGCAATTAAGCAGTTAATTAGGCAGACAATTAGGCAGATAATGAAGCAGGCAATTAGGAAGCAATTAGGCAGTTAATTAGGCAGGCAATTAGGCAGGCAATTGGAAAGTTAATTAGGCAGGCAATTGGGCACATAATTAGGCAGTTAATTAGGCAGGCAATTAGGCAGTTTATTAGGCAGGCAATTAGGCAGATGATTAAGCAGGCAATTAGGCAGTTAATTAGGCGGTCAAAAAGCAGGCAATTAGGCAGGCAATAAGGCAGTTTATTAGTCAAGCAATTAGGCAGGCAATTAGGCAGGCAATTAGGCAGGTAATAAAGCAGGCAATTATGCAGTTAATTAGGCAAGCAGGCAATTAGGCAGGCAGGCAAATAAGCAGGCAATTAAGCAGTTAATTAGGCAGGCAGGCAATTTGGCAGGTAATTAGGCAGGCTATTAGGCAGGCCGTTAGGCAGTTAATTAGGCGTTCAATTAGGCAGGCAATTGGGCAGTTAATTAGGCAGTTAATTAGGCAGGCAATTGGGCAGTTAATTAGGCAGTTAATTAGGCAGGCAATTGTGCAGTTAATAAGGTAGTTAATTAGGCAGGCAATAAGGCAGGCAATTAGGCAGTTAATTAGACAGTCAGTTAGGCAGAAAATTAAGCAGGCAATCATGCAGATAATTAGGCAGGCAATTAGGCAGGCACTTAGCCAGTTAATTAGGCAGGCAAATAGGCAGATAATAAGGCAGGCAATTAGTCAGTTTATTAGTCAAGCAATTAGGCAGGCAATTAGGCAGGCAATAAGGCAGGTAATTAAGCAGGCAATTATGCAGTTAATTAGGCAAGCAATTAGGCAGGCAATTAGGCAGGCAATAAGGCAGGCAATTAAGCAGGCAATTATGCAGTTAATTAGGCAAGCAATTAGGCAAGCAGGCAATTAGGCAGGCAGGCAATTAGGCAGGCAATTAAGCAGTTTATTAGGCAGGCAATTTGGCAGGTAATTAGGCAGGCTATTAGGCATACAATTAGGCAGGCAATTAGGCAGTTAATTAGGCGGTCAATTAGGCAGGCAGTTAATTAGGCAGTTAATTAGGCAGGCAATTAGGCGGTTAATTTGACACGCAATTAGGCATTTAATTAGGCAGTTAATTAAGCAGGCAATTGTGCAGTTAATTAGGTAGTTAATTAGGCAGGCAATTAGGCAGTTAATTAGGCAGGCAATTAGGCAGATAATTAAGCAGTTAATTAGGCAGTTAATTAGGCGGTCAATTAGGCAGGCAGTTAATTAGGCAGTTAATTAAACAGGCAATTAGGCGGTTAATTAAACAGGCAATTGGGCAGTTAATTAGGCAGTTAATTAGACAGGCAATTAGGCATTTAATTAAGAGGTAATTAGGCAGGCAATTAAGCAGATAATTAGGCAGGCAATTAAAAGGCAATTAGGCAGTTAATTATGCAGGCAATTAGGCAGGCACTTAGGCAGTTAATTAGGCAGTTAATTATGCAGGCAATTGGGCTGTTTATTAGGCAGGCAATTGGGCGGGCAATTAAGTAGGCACTTAGGCAGTTATTTAGGCAGGCAATTAGGCTGATAATAAGGCAGGCTATTAGGCATAAAATTAGGCAGTTAATTAGGCGGTCAATTAGGCAGGCAGTTAATTAGGCAGTTAATTAGGCTGGCAATTAGGTGGTTAATTAAACAGGCAATTAGGCATTTAATTAGGCAGTTAATTAGGCAGGCAATTGTGCAAGTTTTTAGGCAGTTAATTAGGCAAATAATTAGGCAGGCAATAAGGCAGATAATTAGGCAGTTAATTAGGCAGGCAATTAAGCAATTATTAAGCAGATAATTAGGCAGGCAATTAGGCAGATAATTAATCAGGCAATTAGGTGGTTTATTAGGCGGTCAATTAAGCAGGCAATTAGGCAGTTAATTAAACAGGCAATTGGGCAGTTAATTAGGCAGTTAATTAGACAGGCAATTAGGCAGGCAATTAAGCAGATAATTAGGCAAGCAATTAGGCAGGCACTTAGGCTGTTAATAAGGCAGTTATTTAGGCAGGCAATTGGGCAGTTAATTAGGCAGGCAATTGGGCAGGCAATAAGGCAGTTAATTAGACAGGCAATTAGGCAGGCACTTAGGCAGTTAATTAGGCAGGCAATTAGGCTGATAATAAGGCAGGCAATTAGGCAGTTTATTAGGCAGGCAATTAGGCAGTTAATTAGGCGGTCAATTAGGCAGGCAATTGGGCAGTTAATTAGGCAGTTAATAAGGCAGGCAATTGGGCAGTTAATTAGGCAGTTAATTAGGCAGGCAATTAAGCAGATAAATAGGCAGTTAATTAGGCAGGCAATTAGGCAGTTAATTAGGCTGTCAATTAGGCAGGCAATTAAGCAGATAATTAGGCAGATAATTAGGCAGGCAATTAGGCAAATAATTAAGCAGGCAATTAGGTGGTTTATTAGGCAGGCAGTTAATTAGGCAGTTAATTAAGCAGGCAATTAAGCTGTTAATTAGACAGGCAATTAAGCATTTAATTAGGCAGTTAATTAGGCAGATAATTAGGCAGACTATAAGGCATACAATTAGGCAGGCAATTAGGCGGTCAATTAGGCAGGCAGTTAATTAGGCAGTTAATTAAGCAGGCAATTAAGCTGTTAATTAGACAGGCAATTAGGCATTTAATTAGGCAGTTAATTAGGCAGGCAATTGTGCAGTTAATTAAGCAGTTAATTAGGCAAATAATTAGGCAGGCAATTAAGCAGATAATTAGGCAGTTAATTAGGCAGGCAATTAAGCAGATAATTAGGCAGGCAATTAGGCAGATAATTAATCAGGCAATTAGGTGGTTTATTAGGCGGTCAATTAAGCAGGCAATTAGGCAGTTAATTAAACAGGCAATTGGGCAGTTAATTAGGCAGTTAATTAGACAGGCAATTAGGCATTTAATTAGGAGTTAATTAGGCAGGCAATTAAGCAGATAATTAGGCAAGCAATTAGGCAGGCACTTAGGCTGTTAATAAGGCAGTTAATTAGGCAGGCAATTGGGCAGTTAATTAGGCAGGCAATTGGGCAGGCAATAAGGCAGTTAATGAGACAGGCAATTAGGCAGGCACTTAGGCAGTTAATTAGGCAGACAATTAGGCTGATAATAAGGCAGGCAATTAGGAAGTTAATTAGGCAGGCAATTAGACCGTTAATTAGGCGGTCAATTAGGCAGGAAATCGGGCAGTTAATTAGGCAGTTAATTAGGCAGGCAATTGGGCAGTTAATTAGGCAGTTAATTAGGCAGGCAATTAAGCAGATAATTAGGCAGTTAATTAGGCAGTTAATTAGGCTGTCAATTAGGCAGGCAATTAAGCAGGCAATTAGGCTGATAATAAGGCAGGCAATTAGGCAGTTAATTAGGCAGGCAATTAGGCAGATAATTAGGCAGGCAATTAGGCAGTTAATTAGGCGGTCAATTAGGCAGGCAATTGGGCAGTTAATTAGGCAGTTAATTAGGCAGGCAATTGGGCAGTTAATTAGGCAGTTAATTAGGCAGTTAATTAGGCAGGCAATTAAGCAGACAATTAGGCAGTTAATTAGGCAGGCAATTAGGCAGTTTATTAGGCTGTCAATTAGGCAGGCAATTGGGCAATTGATTAGGCGGTCAATTAGGCAGACAATTGGGCAGTTAATTAGGCAGTTAATTAGGCAGGCTGTTGGGCAGGCAATTAGGCAGTTAATTAGGCAGTTAATTAGGCAGGCAATTGGGCAGTTAATTAGGCAGTTAATTAGACAGGCAATTAGGCATTTAATTAGGAGTTAATTAGGCAGGCAATTAAGCAGATAATTAGGCAGGTAATTAAGCAGGCAATTAGGCAATTAGGCAGTTAATTAGGCAGGCCATTGGGCAGTTAATTAGGCAGGCAATTTGAAATTTAATTAGGCAGTTAATTAGACAGGCAATTAGGCATTTCCTTAGGCCGTTAATTAGGCAGGCAATTGTGCAGTTAATTAGGTAGTTAATTAGGCAGGCAACTAGGGAGGCAATTAGGCAGTTAATTAGGCAGGCAATTAGGCAGATAATTAAGCAGGCAATTAGGCAGTTAATTAGACAGGCAATTAGGCAGGCACTTAGGCAGTTAATTAGGCAGTTAATTAGGCAGTTAATTGGGCAGGCAATTGGGCAGGAAATAAGGCAGTTAATTAGACAGGTAATTAGGCTTTTCATTAGGCCGTTAATTAGGCAGGCAATTGTGCAGTTAATTAGGTAGTTAATTAGGCAGGCAACTAGGGAGGCAATTAGGCAGTTAATTAGGCAGGCACTTAGGCAGTTAATAAGGCAGGCCAATAGGCAGATAATAAGGCAGTATATTAGGCAGTTAATTAGGCAGGCAATTAGGCAGGCAATTAGGATAATAATTAGGCAGTTAATTAGGCAGGCAATTAGGCAGGCAATTAGGCAGTTTATTAGTCAAGCAATTAGGCAGGCAATTAGGCAGGCAATTAGGCAGATAATTAAGCAGGCAATCAGGCAGTTAATAAGCCTGGCAATTAGGCAGGCACTTAGGCGGTTAATTAGCCAAACAATTAGGCAGATAATAAAGCAGACAATTAGGCAGGCGATTAAGCAGGGAATTAGGCAGTTAATTAGGCAGGCAATTGGGCATGCAATTGGACAGTTATTTAGGCAGTTAATAAGGCAGGCAATTGGGCAGTTAACTAGGCAGTTAATTAGGCAGGCAATTAAGCAGATAATTAGGCAGGCAATTAGGCAGTTAATTAGTCAAGCAATTAGGCAGGCAATTAGGCAGGCAATTAGGCAGGTAATTAAGCAGGCAATTATGCAGTTAATAAGGCAAGCATTTAGGCAAGCAGGCAATTATGCAGTTAATTAGGCAAGCAATTAGGCAAGCAGGCAATTTGGCAGGCAGGTAAATAAGCAGGCGATTAAGCAGTTAATTAGGCAGGCAGCCAATTTGGCAGGTAATTAGGCTGGTAATTAGGCAGTTTATTAGGTGGTCAATTAGGCAGGCAATTGGGCAGTTAATTAGGCAGTTAATTTGGCAGCGAATTAAGTAAATAATTAGGCATATAATTAGACAGATAATTAAGCAGGCAATTAGTCAATTAATTAGGCGCTCAATTAAGCAGTCAATTAGGCAGTTAATTAGGCAGGCAATTAGGCAGTTAATTAGGCAGGCAATTGGGCAGTTAATTAGGCAGGCAATTAGGCAGATGATTAAGCAGGCAATTAGGCAGATAATTAAGCAGGCAATTAGGCAGTTAATTAGGTGGTCAATTAGGCAGCCAATTGGGCAGTTAATTAGGCAGTTAATTAGGCAGGCAATTGGGCAGTTAATTAGTTAGTTAATTAGGCAGGCAATTAGGCAGTTAATAAGGCAGGCAATTAGGCAGATAATTAAGCAGGTAATTAGGCAATTAATTAGGCGGTCAATTAAGCAGGCAATTTGGCAGTTAATTAGGCAGGCAATTAAGCAGATAATTAGGCAGGCAATTAGGCAGGCAATTAGGCAGTTAATTAGGCAGGCAATTAAGCAGTTAATTAGGCAGACAATTAGGCAAATAATGAAGCAGGCAATTAGGAAGGCAATTAGGCAATTAATTAGGCAGGCAATTAGGCAGATAATTGGGCAGGCAATTAGGCAGTTAATTAGGCGGTCAATTAGGCAGGCAATTGGGAAGTTAATTAGGCAGTTAATTAGACAGGCAATTAGGCATTTAATTAGGAGTTAATTAGGCTGACAATTAAGCAGATAATTAGGCAGGCAATTAGGCAGTTAATTAGGCAGGCCATTGGGCAGTTAATTAGGCAGTTAATCAGGCAGGCATTTTGGCAGTTAATTAGGCAGTTAATTAGACAGGCAATTAGGCATTTCATTTGGCCGTTAATTAGGCAGGCAATTGTGCAGTTAATTAGGCAGTTAATTAGGCAGGCACTTAGGCAGTTAATAAGGAAGGCCAATAGGCAGATAATAAGGCAGTAAATTAGGCAGTTAATTAGGCTGGCAATTAGGCAGGCAATTAGGAAGATAATTAGGCAGTTAATTAGGCAGGCAATTAGGCAGGCAATTAGGCAGTTTATTAGACAAGCAATTAGGCAGGCAATTAGGCAGGCAATTAGGCAGATAATTAAGCAGGCAATCAGGCAGTTAATAAGCCTGGCAATTAGGCAGGCACTTAGGCGGTTAATTAGGCAGGCAATTAGGCAGATAATAAAGCAGACAATTAGGCAGGCAATTAGGCAGGGAATTAGGCAGTTAATTAGGCAGGCAATTGGGCATGCAATTGGACAGTTATTTAGGCAGTTAATAAGGCAGGCAATTGGGCAGTTAATTAGGCAGTTAATTAGGCAGGCAATTAAGCAGATAATTAGGCAGGCAATTAGGCAGTTTATTAGTCAAGCAATTAGGCAGGCAATTAGGCAGGCAATTAGGCAGGTAATTAAGCAGGCAATTATGCAGTTAATTAGGCAAGCATTTAGGCAAGCAGGCAATTATGCAGTTAATTAGGCAAGCAATTAGGCAAGCAGGCAATTTGGCAGGCAGGTAAATAAGCAGGCGGTTAATTAGTTAATTAGGCAGGCAGCCAATTTGGCAGGTTATAAGGCTGGTAGTTAGGCAGGCTATTAGGCAGTTAATTAGGTGGTCAATTAGGCAGGCAATTGGGCAGTTAATTAGGCAGATAATTAGACAGATAATTAAGCAGGCAATTAGGCAATTAATTAGGCGCTAAATTAAGCAGGCAATTAGCAGTTAATTAGGCAGGCAATTAGGCAGTTAATTAGGCAGGCAATTGGGCAGTTAATTAGGCAGGCAATTAGGCAGATGATTAAGCAGGCAATTAGGCAGGCAATTATGCAGATAATTAAGCAGGCAATTAGGCAGTTAATTAGGCGGTCAATTAGGCAGCCAATTAGGCAGTAATTAGGCAGTTTATTAGTCAAGCAATTAGGCAGGCAATTAGGCAGGCAATAAGGCAGGTTATTAAGCAGGCAATTAGGCAGGCAATAAGGCAGGTTATTAAGCAGGCAATTATGCAGTTAATTAGGCAAGCAATTAGGCAGGCAATTAGGCAGGCAATTAGGCAGTTAATTAGGCAGTTAATTAGACAGGCCATTAGGCATTTAATTAGGCAGTTGATTAGGCAGGAAATTGTGCAGTTAATTAGGTAGATCATTAGGCAGGCAATTAGGCAGGCAATTAGGCAGTTAATTAGGCAGGCAATTAGGAAGTTAATTAGGCAGGCAATTAGGCAGGCAATTAAGCCGGCAATCAGGCAGGCAATTGGGCAGTTTATTAGGCAGTTATTAGGCATGCAATTAAGCAGATAATTAAGCAGATAATTAGGCAGGCAATAAGGCAGATAATTAAGCAGGCAATTAGGCGGTTAATTAGGCGGTCAATTAGGCAGGCAATTAGGCAGTTTATTAGGCAGGCAATTGGGCAGTTAATTAGGCAGTTAATTAGACAGGCAATTAGGCATTTAATTAGGAGTTAATTAGGCAGGCAATTAAGCAGATAATTAGGCAGGCAATTAGGCAGATAATTAGGCAGTTAATTAGGCATTTAATTAGGCAGGCAATTGGGCAGTTTATAAGGCAGTCAATTAGGCAGGCAATTGGGGAGTTAATTAGGCAGGCAATTAAGCAGATAATTAGGCAGGCAATTAGGCAGGCAATTAGGCAGGCAATTAGGCAGTTAATTAGGCGGTCAATTAGGCAGGCAATTGGGCAGTTAATTAGGCAGTTAATTAGACAGACATTTAGGAAGTTAATAAGGCAGTCAATTAGGCAGGCAATTGGGCAGTTAATTAGGCAGTTAAATAGGCAGGCAATTAAGCAGATAATTAGGCAGTTAATTAGGCATGCAATTGGGCAGTTAATTAGGCAGTTAATTAGACAGGCAATTAGGCAAGCAGACAATAAGGCAGGCAGGCAAATAAGCAGGCAATTAAGCAGTTAATTAGGCAGGCAGGCAATTTGGCAAGTAATTAGGCAGGCTATTAGGCAGGCAATTAGGCATTTAATTAGGAGTTAATTAGGCAGGCAATTAAGCAGATAATTAGGCAGGCAATTAGGCAGGCAATTAGGCAATTAGGCAGTTAATTATTCAGGAAATTGGGCAGATAATTAGGCAGTTAATTAGGCAGGCAATTTGGCAGTTAAATAGGCAGTTAATTAGGCAGGCAGTTGGGCAGGCAATTAGGCAGTTAATTAGGCAGGCAATTGGGCAGTTAATTAGGCAGTTAATTAGACAGGCAATTAGGCAAGCAGACAATAAGGCAGGCAGGCAAATAAGCAGGCATTTAAGCAGTTAATTAGGCAGGCAGGCAATTTGGCAAGTAATTAGGCAGGCTATTAGGCAGGCTATTAGGCAGTTGATTAGGCGGTCAATTAGGCAGACAATTGGGCAGTTAATTAGGCAGTTAATTGGGCAGGCAGTTGGGCAGGCAATTAGGCAGTTAATTAGGCAGGCAATTGGGCAGTTAATAAGACAGGCAATTAGGCATTTAAATAAGGCAGTTAATTAGGCAGGCATTTGTGCAGTTAATTAGGTAGTTAATTAGGCAGGCAATTAGGCAGATAATTAAGCAGTTAATTAGGCAGTTAATTAGGCGGTCAATTAGGCAGGCAGTTAATTAGGCAGTTAATTAAACAGGCAATTAGGCGGTTAATTAAACAGGCAAATGGTCAGTTAATTAGACAGGCAATTAGGCATTTAATTAAGAGTTAATTAGGCAGGCAATTAAGCAGATAATAAGGCAGGCAATTAAAAGGCAATTAGGCAATTTTTTAGGCAGGCAATTAGGCAGGCACTTAGGCAGTTAATTAGGCAGTTAATTATGCAGGCAATTGGGCTGTTTATTAGGCGGCAATTGGGCAGGCAATTACGCAGGCACTTAGGCAGTTATTAAGGCAGGCAATAAGGCTGATAATAAGGAAGGCTATTAGGCATACAATTAGGCAGGCAATTAGGCAGTTAATTAGGCGGTCAATTAGGCAGGCAGTTAATTAGGCAGTTAATTAAGCAGGCAATTAGGCGGTTAATTAGACAGGCAATTAGGCATTTAATTAGGCAGTTAATTAGGCAGGCAATTGTGCAGTTTATTAGGCAGTTAATTAGGCAAATAATTAGGCAGGCAATTAAGCAGATAATTAGGCAGTTAATAAGGGAGGCAATTAAGCAGATAATTTAACAGATAATTAAACAGGCAATTAGGCAGATAATTAATCAGGCAATTAGGTGGTTAATTAGGCGGTCAATTAAGCAGGCAATTAGGCAGTTAATTAAACAGATGATTGGGCAGTTAATTAGGTAGTTAAATAGACAGGCAATTAGGCATTTAATTAGGAGTTAATTAGTCAGGCAATTAAGCAGATAATTAGGCAGGCAATTAAAAAGGCAATTAGGGAGTTAATTAGGCAAGCAATTAGGCAGGCACTCAGGCTATTAATTAGGCAGTTAATTAGGCAGGCAATTGGGCAGTTAATTAGGCAGGCAATTGGGCAGGCAATAAGGCAGTTAATTAGACAGGCAATTAGGCAGGCACTAAGGCAGTTAATTAGGCAGGCAATTAGGCTGATAATAAGGCAGGCAATAAGGCAGTTAATTAGGCAGGCAATTAGGCAGTTAATTAGGCGGTCAATTAGGCAGGCAATTGGGCAGTTAATTAGGCAGTTAATTAGGCAGGCAATTGGGCAGTTAATTAGGCAGTTAATTAGCAGGCAATTAAGCAGATAATTAGGCAGTTAATTAGGCTGTCAATTAGGCAGGCAATTAAGCAGATAATTAAGCAGATAATTAGGCAGGCAATTAGGCAGATAATTAAGCAGGCAATTAGTTGGTTAATTAGGCGGTCAATTAAGCAGGCAATTAGGCAGTTAATTAGATAGGCAATTAGGCATTTAATTAGGAGTAAATTAGGCAGGCAATTAAGCAGATAATTAGGCAGGCAATTAAAAAGGCAATTAGGCTGTTAATTAGGCAAGCAATTAGGCAGGCACTTAGGCAGTTAATTAGGCAGTTAATTAGGCAGGCAATTGGGCAGTTAATTAGGCAGGCAATTGGGCAGGCAATAAGGCAGTTAATTAGACAGGCAATTAGGCAGGCACTTAGGCAGTTATTTAGGCAGGCAATTAGGCTGATAATAAGGCAGGCAATTAGGCAGTAAATTAGGCAGGCATTTAGGCAGTTAATTATGCTGTCAATTAGGCAGGCAATTGGGCAGTTGACTAGGCGGTTAATTAGGCAGACAATTGGGCAGTTAATAAGGCAGTTAATTAGGCAGGCAATTTGAAAGTTAATTAGACAGGCAATTAGGCATTTCATTAGGCCGTTAATTAGGCAGACACTTAAGCTGTTAATTAGGCAGTTAATTAGACAGGCAATTAGGCAGGCACTTAGGCAGTTAATTAGGCAGGCAATTATTCTGATAATAAAGCAGGCAATTAGGCAGTTAATTAGGCAGGCAGGCAATTAGGCAGTTAATAAGGCGGTCAATTAGGCAGGCAATTGGGCAGTTAATTAGGCAGTTAATTAGGCAGGCAATTGGGCAGTTAATTAGGCAGTTAATTAGGCAGGCAATTAAGCAGAAAATTAGGCAGGCAATAAGGCAGATAATTAAGCAGAAAATTAGGCAGGCAATAAGGCAGATAATTAAGCAGGCAATTAGGCAGGCAATTAGGCAGTTTATTAGTCAAGCAATTATGCAGTTAATTAGGCAAGCAATTAGGCAGGCAATTTGGCAGGCAATTAGGCAGTTAATTAGGCAGTTAATTAGACAGGCCATTAGGCATTTAATTAGGCAGTTAATTAGGCAGGCAATTGTGCAGTTAATTAGGTAGATAATTAGGCAGGCAATTAGGCAGGCAATTAGGCAGTTAATTAGGCAGGCAATTAGGAAGGTAATTAGGCAGGCAATTAGGCAGGCAATTAAGCAGGCAATCAGGCAGGCAATTAGGCAGTTTATTAGTCAAGCAATTAGCCAGGCAATTAGGCAGGCAATTAGGCAATTATGCAGTTAATTATGCACGCAATTGGGCAGATAATTAGGCAGTTAATTAGGCAGGCAATTTGGCAGTTAAATAGGCAGTTAATTAGGCAGGCAGTTGGGCAGGCAATTAGGCAGTTAATTAGGCAGGCAATTGGGCAGTTAATTAGGCAGTTAATTAGACAGGCAATTAGGCATTTAAATAAGGCAGTTAATTAGGCAGGCATTTGTGCAGTTAATTAGGTAGTTAATTAGGCAGGCAATTAGGCAGATAATAAGGCATGCAATTAAGCAGTTATTTAGGCAGGCAATTAGGCAGGCAATAAGGCAGGCAATTAGGTTGTTAAATAGGGAGGCAATTAGGCAGGCAATTAAGCAGGCAATTAGGCAGGCAATTAAGCAGGCAATTAGGCAGGCAATAAGGCAGTTTATTAGTGATGCAAATAGGCAGGCAATTAGGCAGGCAATTAGGCAGGTAATTAAGCAGGCAATTATGCAGTTAATTAGGCAAGCAATTAGGCACGCATGCAATTAGTCAGGCAGTTTATTAGGCAGGCAGGCAAATTGGCAGGTAATTAGGCGGTCAATTAGGCAGGCAATTTGGCAGTTAATTAGGCAGTTAATTAGACAGGCATTTAGGAAGTTAATAAGGCAGTCAATTAGGCAGGCAATTGGGCAGTTAGTTAGGCAGTTAATTAGGCAGGCAATTGGGCAGTTAGTTAGGCAGTTAATTAGGCAGGCAATTGGGCAGTTAATTAGGCAGTTAATTAAGCAGGCAATTGGGCAGTTAATTGGGCAGTTAATTAGGCAGGCAATTGGGCAGTTTATTAGGCAGTTATTAGGCATGCAATTAAGCAGATAATTAAGCAGATAATTAGGCAGGCAATAAGGCAGATAATTAAGCAGGCAATTAGGCGGTTAATTAGGCGGTCAATTAGGCATACAATTAGGCAGTTTATTAGGCAGGCAATTGGGCAGTTAATTAGGCAGTTAATTAGACAGGCAATTAGGCATTTAATTAGGAGTTAATTAGGCAGGCAATTAAGCAGATAATTAGGCAGGCAATTAGGCAGATAATTAGGCAGTTAATTAGGCATTTAATTAGGCAGGCAAATGGGCAGTTTATAAGGCAGTCAATTAGGCAGGCAATTGGGGAGTTGTTTAGGCAGGCAATTAAGCAGATAATTAGGCAGGCAATTAGGCAGGCAATTAAGCAGATAGTTAGGCAGGCAATTAGGCAGGCAATTAGGCAGTTAATTAGGCGGTCAATTAGGCAGGCAATTGGGCAGTTAATTAGGCAGTTAATTAGACAGGCATTTAGGAAGTTAATAAGGCAGTCAATTAGGCAGGCAATTGGGCAGTTAATTAGGCAGTTAAATAGGCAGGCAATTAAGCAGATAATTAGGCAGTTAATTAGGCATGCAATTGGGCAGTTAATTAGGCAGTTAATTAGACAGGCAATTAGGCAAGCAGACAATAAGGCAGGCAGGCAAATAAGCAGGCAATTAAGCAGTTAATTAGGCAGGCAGGCAATTTGGCAAGTAATAAGGCAGGCTATTAGGCAGGCAATTAGGCATTTAATTAGGAGTTAATTAGGCAGGCAATTAAGCAGATAATTAGGCAGGCAATTAGGCAGGCAATTAGGCAATTAGGCAGTTAATTATTCAGGAAATTGGGCAGATAATTAGGCAGTTAATTAGGCAGGCAATTTGGCAGTTAAATAGGCAGTTAATTAGGCAGGCAGTTGAGCAGGCAATTAGGCAGTTAATTAGGCAGGCAATTGGGCAGTTAATTAGGCAGTTAATTAGACAGGCAATTAGGCAATTAGGCAGTTAATTATTCAGGAAATTGGGCAGTTAATTAGGCAGTTAATTAGGCAGTTAATTAGACAGGCCATTAGGCATTTAATTAGGCAGTTAATTAGGCAGGCAATTGTGCAGTTAATTAGGTAGATAATTAGGCAGGCAATTAGGCAGGCAATTAGGCAGTTAATTAGGCAGGCAATTAGGAAGTTAATTAGGCAGGCAATTAGGCAGGCAATTAAGCAGGCAATCAGGCAGGCAATTAGGCAGTTTATTAGTCAAGCAATTAGGCAGGCAATTAGGCAGTTATTTAGGCAGTTAATTAGGCAGGCAATAGGGCAATTAATTAGGCAGTTAATTGGACAGGCAATTAGGAAGTTAATTAGGCTGTCAATTAGGCAGGCAATTGGGCAGTTAATTAGGTAGTTAATTAGACAGGCAATTGGGCAGTTTATTAGGCAGTTATTAGGCATGCAATTAAGCAGATAATTAAGCAGATAATTAGGCAGGCAATAAGGCAGATAATTAAGAAGGCAATGAGGCGGTTAATTAGGCGGTCAATTAGGCAGGCAATTAGGCAGTTAATTAGGCAGGCAATTGGGCAGTTAATTAGGCAGTTAATTAGACAGGCAATTAGGCATTTAATTAGGATTTAATTAGGCAGGCAATTAAGCAGATGATTAGGCAGGCAATTAGGCAGATAATTAGGCAGTTAATTAGGCATTTAATTAGGCAGGCAATTGGGCAGTTAATAAGGCAGGCAATTGGGCAGGCAATTGGGGAGTTAATTAGGCAGGCAATTAAGCAGATAATTAGGCAGGCAATTAGGCTGATAATAAGGCAGGCAATTAGGCAGTTAATTAGGCAGGCAATTAGGCAGTTAATTAGGCGGTCAATTAGGCAGGCAATTGGGCAGTTAATTAGGCAGTTAATTAGGCAGGCAATTGGGCAGTTAATTAGGCAGTTAATTAGGCAGGCAATTAAGCAGATAATTAGGCAGTTAATTAGGCAGGCAATTAGGCAGTTAATTAGGCTGTCAATTAGGCAGGCAATTGGGCAATTGATTAGGCGGTCAATTAGGCAGATAATTAAGCAGGCAATTAGGCAGGCACTTAGGCAAGTATTAGGCAGGCAATTAGGCAGGCAATTAGGCAGATAATTAATCTGGCAATTAGGCAGTTAATTAGGCGGTCAATTAGGCAGGCAATTGGGCAGTTAATTAGGCATTTAATTAGGCAGACAATTAAGCAGATAATTAGGCAGTTAATTAGGCAGGCAATTAAGCAGATAATTAGGCAGGCAATTAGGCAGATAATTAAGCAGGCAATTAGGCAGTTAATTAGGCGGTCAATTAGGCAGGCAATTGGGCAGTTGATTAGGCTTTCAATTAGGCAGACAATTGGGCAGTTAATTAGGCATTAATTAGGCAGGCAGTTGGGCAGGCAATTAGGCAGTTAATTAGGCAGTTAATTAGGCAGGCAATTGGGCAAATAATTAGGCAGTTAATTAGACAGGCAATTAGGCATTTATTTAGGAGTTAATAAGGCAGGCAATTAAGCAGATAATTAGGCAGGCAATTAGGCAGGAAATTAGGCAATTATGCAGTTAATTATGCACGCAATTGGGCAGATAATTAGGCAGTTAATTAGGCAGGCAACTTGGCAGTTAAATAGGCAGTTAATTAGGCAGGCAGTTGGGCAGGCAATTTGGCAGTTAATTAGGCAGGCAATTGGGCAGTTAATTAGGCAGTTAATTAGACAGGCAATTAGGCATTTAAATAAGGCAGTTAATTAGGCAGGCATTTGTGCAGTTAATTAGGTAGTTAATTAGGCAGGCAATTAGGCAGATAATAAGGCATGCAATTAAGCAGTTATTTAGGCGGGCAATTAGGCAGGCAATAAGGCAGGCAATTAGGAAGTTAAATAGGCAGGCAATTAGGCAGGCAATTAAGCAGGCAATTAGGCAGGCAATTAAGCAGGCAATTAGGCAGGCAATAAGGCAGTTTATTAGTCAAGCAAATAGGCAGGCAATTAGGCAGGCAATTAGGCAGGTAATTAAGCAGGCAATTATGCAGTTAATTAGGCAAGCAATTAGGCACGCATGCAATTAGTCAGGCAGTTTATTAGGCAGGCAGGCAAATTGGCAGGTAATTAGGCGGTCAATTAGGCAGGCAATTTGGCAGTTAATTAGGCAGTTAATTAGACAGGCAGGCAATTTGGCAAGTAATTAGGCAGGCTATTAGTCAGTCGCACCTGTGTTTCCGTGCCATGTGCGTCTCTGCCTGAGGACGGGAGCAGATAGCAGTTCCCGAAACGTCGCTTGTTTCTGTTTAGGTAAAACTATTGTATTTGTTTGTTTTTTCGTTTTGTCATGTTTTTTGTCTCGCTTCAACTGTTGTGCTGAATTATTTTGGGTTTCAATATTTTTGTGTTGTCATCATTTGTGGGGATTTTTTCGTTCTCTTAGTACATTTTTCTTTGTTTTTTCTTTGTTTCCTGACCATATTCCTGTTTCGGAATATTTTGTGGTGTTCATATCCTTGTTGACAACAGCATTTGTTTGCTTAATTTTGTGTGTTTTTTGTATATTTTTTTGAGTATTTTTATTTTTATTTTTATTTATTTATTTTATTTATTAGTTTTTCTTCAACAGAAAAAGTTCTTAGCAATGGCGTATGTCCAAAAACTTACATCAAGTCATGCAATCCCATTGCACAAATCTTTTAAAGATAACACAATTAGGCAGGCAGGCAATTAGGCAGGCAGGCAATTAGGCAGGCAATTTAGCAGTTTATTAGGCAGGCAGGCAATTTGGCAGGTAATTAGGCAGGCTATTAGGCAGGCTATTAGGCAGGTTTTAGGCATACAATTAAGCAGGCAATTAGTCAGATAATTAAGCAGGCAATTAGGCAGTTAATTAGGTGGTCAATTAGGCAGCCAATTGGGCAGTTAATTAGGCAGTTAATTAGGCAGGCAATTGGGCAGTTAATTAGTTAGTTAATTAGGCAGGCAATTAAGCAGTTAATAAGGCAGGCAATTAGGCAGATAATTAAGCAGGTAATTAGGCAGTTAATTAGGCAGGCAATTAAGCAGATAATTAGGCAGGCAATTAGGCAGATAATTAATCAGGCAATTAGGTGGTTTATTAGGCGGTCAATTAAGCAGGCAATTAGGCAGTTAATTAAACAGGCAAATGGGCAGTTAATTAGGCAGTTAATTAGACAGGCAATTAGGCATTTAATTAGGAGTTAATTAGGCAGGCAATTAAGCAGATAATTAGGCAAGCAATTAGGCAGGCACTTAGGCTGTTAATAAGGCAGTTAATTTGGCAGGCAATTGGGCAGTTAATTAGGCAGGCAATTGGGCAGGCAATAAGGCAGTTAATTAGACAGGCAATTAGGCAGGAACTTAGGCAGTTAATTAGGCAGGCAATTAGGCTGATAATAAGGCATGCAATTAGGAAGTTAATTAGGCAGGCAATTAGGCAGTTAATTAGGCGGTCTATTAGGCAGGCAATTGGGCAGTTAATTAGGCAGTTAATTAGGCAGGCAATTGGGCAGTTAATTAGGCAGTTAATTAGGCAGGCAATTAAGCAGATAATTAGGCAGTTAATTAGGCAGGCAATTAGGCAGTTAATTAGGCTGTCAATTAGGCAGGCAATTAAGCAGATAATTAGGCAGATAATTAGGCAGGCAATTAGGCAAATAATTAAGCAGGCAATTAGGTGGTTAATTAGGCGGTCAATTAAGCAGGCAATTATGCAGTTAATTAAACAGGCAATTGGGCAGTTAATTAGGCAGTTAATTAGACAGGCAATTAGGCATTTAATTAAGAGTTAATTAGGCAGGCAATTAAGCAGATAATTAGGCAGGCAATTAAAAAGGCAATTAGGCAGTTAATTAGGCAAGCAATTAGGCAGTTAATTAGGCAGGCAATTGGGCAGTTAATTAGGCAGGCAATTGGGCAGTTAATTAGGCAGGCAATTGGGCAGGCAATTGGGCAGTTAATTAGGCAGGCAATTGGGCAGGCAATAAGGCAGTTAATTAGACAGGCAATTAGGCAGGCACTTAGGCAGTTATTTAGGCAGGCAATTAGGCTGATAATAAGGCAGGCAATTAGGCAGTTAATTAGGCAGGCAATTAGGCAGTTAATTAGGCAGGCAATTAGGCAGTTATTTAGGCGGTCAATTAGGCAGGCAATTGGGCAGTTAATTAGGCAGTTAATTAGGCAGGCAATTGGGCAGTTAATTAGGCAGTTAATTAGGCAGGCAATTAAGCAGACAATTAGGCAGTTAATTAGGCAGGCAATTAGGCAGTTAATTAGGCTGTCAATTAGGCAGGCAATTGGGCAATTGATTAGGCGGTCAATTAGGCAGACAATTGGGCAGTTAATTAGGCAGTTAATTAGGCAGGCTGTTGGGCAGGCAATTAGGCAGTTAATTAGGCAGTTAATTAGGCAGGCAATTGGGCAGTTAATTAGGCAGTTAATTAGACAGGCAATTAGGCATTTAATTAGGAGTTAATTAGGCAGGCAATTAAGCAGATAATTAGGCAGATAATTAGGCAGATAATTAAGCAGGCAATTAGGCAATTAATTAGGCGGTCAATTAAGCAGGCAATTAGGCAGTTAATTAGGCAGGCAATTAGGCAGTTAATTAGGCAGGCAATTGGGCAGTTAATTAGGCAGGCAATTAGGCAGATGATTAAGCAGGCAATTAGGCAGGCAATTAGGCAGATAATTAAGCAGGAAATTAGGCAGTTAATTAGGCGGTCAATTAGGCAGCCAATTGGGCAGTTAATTAGGCAGTTAATTAGGCAGGCAATTGGGCAGTTAATTAGTTATTTAATTAGGCAGGCAATTAGGCAGTTATAAGGCAGGCAATTAGGCAGATAATTAAGCAGGCAATTAGGCAATTAATTAGGCGGTCAATTAAGCAGGCAATTGGGCAGTTAATTAGGCAGTTAATTAGGCAGGCAATTAAGCAGATAATGAAGCAGGCAATTAGGAAGGCAATTAGGCAGTTAATTAGTCAGGCAATTAGGCAGATAATTAAGCAGGCAATTAGGCAGTTAATAAGCCGGTCAATTAGGCAATTGGGAAGTTAATTAGGCAGGCAATTGGGCACATAATTAGGCAGTTAATTAGGCAGGCAATTAGGCAGTTAATTAGGCAGGCAATTAGGCAGATGATTAAGCAGGCAATTAGGCAGTTAATTAGGCCGTCAAAAGCAGGCAATTAAAGCAGGCAATAAGGCAGTTTATTAGTCAAGCAATTAGGCAGGCAATTAGGCAGGCAATTAGGCAGGTAATTAAGCAGGCAATTTGGCAGGTAATTAGGCAAGCTTTTAGGCAGGCTGTTAGGCAGTTAATTAGGCGTTCAATTAGGCAGGCAATTGCGCAGTTAATTAGGCAGTTAATTAGGCAAAAAATTGGGCAGGTAATTAGGCTGGTAATTAGGCAGTTAATTAGGTGGTCAATTAGGCAGGCAATTGGGCAGTTAATTAGGCAGTTAATTTGGCAGCGAATTAAGTAAATAATTAGGCAGATAATTAGACAGATAATTAAGCAGGCAATTAGTCAATTAATTAGGCGCTCAATTAAGCAGTCAATTAGGCAGTTAATTAGGCAGGCAATTAGGCAGTTAATTAGGCAGGCAATTGGGCAGTTAATTAGGCAGGCAATTAGGCAGATGATTAAGCAGGCAATTAGGCAGATAATTAAGCAGGCAATTAGGCAGTTAATTAGGTGGTCAATTAGGCAGCCAATTGGGCAGTTAATTAGGCAGGCAATTAGGCAGGCAATTAGGCAGATAATTAAGCAGGCAATCAGGCAGTTAATAAGCCTGGCAATTAGGCAGGCACTTAGGCGGTTAATTAGGCAGGCAATTAGGCAGATAATAAAGCAGACAATTAGGCAGGCAATTAGGCAGGCAATTGCGCAGTTAATTAAGCAGTTAATTAGGCAGGCAATTGGGCAGGTAATTAGGCTGGTAATTAGGAAGTTAATTAGGCTGTCAATTAGGCAGGCAATTGGGCAGTTACATAGGTAGTTAATTAGACAGGCAATTGGGCAGTTTATTAGGCAGTTATTAGGCATGCAATTAAGCAGATAATTAAGCAGATAATTAGGCAGGCAATAAGGCAGATAATTAAGAAGGCAATGAGGCGGTTAATTAGGCGGTCAATTAGGCAGGCAATTAGGCAGTTAATTAGGCAGGCAATTGGGCAGTTAATTAGGCAGTTAATTAGACAGGCAATTAGGCATTTAATTAGGATTTAATTAGGCAGGCAATTAAGCAGATGATTAGGCAGGCAATTAGGCAGATAATTAGGCAGTTAATTAGGCATTTAATTAGGCAGGCAATTGGGCAGTTAATAAGGCAGGCAATTGGGCAGGCAATTGGGGAGTTAATTAGGCAGGCAATTAAGCAGATAATTAGGCAGGCAATTAGGCTGATAATAAGGCAGGCAATTAGGCAGTTAATTAGGCAGGCAATTAGGCAGTTAATTAGGCGGTCAATTAGGCAGGCAATTGGGCAGTTAATTAGGCAGTTAATTAGGCAGGCAATTGGGCAGTTAATTAGGCAGTTAATTAGGCAGGCAATTAAGCAGATAATTAGGCAGTTAATTAGGCAGGCAATTAGGCAGTTAATTAGGCTGTCAATTAGGCAGGCAATTGGGCAATTGATTAGGCGGTCAATTAGGCAGATAATTAAGCAGGCAATTAGGCAGGCACTTAGGCAAGTATTAGGCAGGCAATTAGGCAGGCAATTAGGCAGATAATTAATCTGGCAATTAGGCAGTTAATTAGGCGGTCAATTAGGCAGGCAATTGGGCAGTTAATTAGGCATTTAATTAGGCAGACAATTAAGCAGATAATTAGGCAGTTAATTAGGCAGGCAATTAAGCAGATAATTAGGCAGGCAATTAGGCAGATAATTAAGCAGGCAATTAGGCAGTTAATTAGGCGGTCAATTAGGCAGGCAATTGGGCAGTTGATTAGGCTTTCAATTAGGCAGACAATTGGGCAGTTAATTAGGCATTAATTAGGCAGGCAGTTGGGCAGGCAATTAGGCAGTTAATTAGGCAGTTAATTAGGCAGGCAATTGGGCAAATAATTAGGCAGGTAATTAGACAGGCAATTAGGCATTTATTTAGGAGTTAATAAGGCAGGCAATTAAGCAGATAATTAGGCAGGCAATTAGGCAGGCAATTAGGCAATTATGCAGTTAATTATGCACGCAATTGGGCAGATAATTAGGCAGTTAATTAGGCAGGCAACTTGGCAGTTAAATAGGCAATTAATTAGGCAGGCAGTTGGGCAGGCAATTTGGCAGTTAATTAGGCAGGCAATTGGGCAGTTAATTAGGCAGTTAATTAGACAGGCAATTAGGCATTTAAATAAGGCAGTTAATTAGGCAGGCATTTGTGCAGTTAATTAGGTAGTTAATTAGGCAGGCAATTAGGCAGATAATAAGGCATGCAATTAAGCAGTTATTTAGGCAGGCAATTAGGCAGGCAATAAGGCAGGCAATTAGGAAGTTAAATAGGCAGGCAATTAGGCAGGCAATTAAGCAGGCAATTAGGCAGGCAATTAAGCAGGCAATTAGGCAGGCAATAAGGCAGTTTATTAGTCAAGCAAATAGGCAGGCAATTAGGCAGGCAATTAGGCAGGTAATTAAGCAGGCAATTATGCAGTTAATTAGGCAAGCAATTAGGCACGCATGCAATTAGTCAGGCAGTTTATTAGGCAGGCAGGCAAATTGGCAGGTAATTAGGCGGTCAATTAGGCAGGCAATTTGGCAGTTAATTAGGCAGTTAATTAGACAGGCAGGCAATTTGGCAAGTAATTAGGCAGGCTATTAGTCAGTCGCACCTGTGTTTCCGTGCCATGTGCGTCTCTGCCTGAGGACGGGAGCAGATAGCAGTTCCCGAAACGTCGCTTGTTTCTGTTTAGGTAAAACTATTGTATTTGTTTGTTTTTTCGTTTTGTCATGTTTTTTGTCTCGCTTCAACTGTTGTGCTGAATTATTTTGGGTTTCAATATTTTTGTGTTGTCATCATTTGTGGGGATTTTTTCGTTCTCTTAGTACATTTTTCTTTGTTTTTTCTTTGTTTCCTGACCATATTCCTGTTTCGGAATATTTTGTGGTGTTCATATCCTTGTTGACAACAGCATTTGTTTGCTTAATTTTGTGTGTTTTTTGTATATTTTTTTGAGTATTTTTATTTTTATTTTTATTTATTTATTTTATTTATTAGATTTCTTCAACAGAAAAAGTTCTTAGCAATGGCGTATGTCCAAAAACTTACATCAAGTCATGCACTCCCATTGCACAAATCTTTTAAAGATAACACAATTAGGCAGGCAGGCAATTAGGCAGGCAATTTAGCAGTTTATTAGGCAGGCAGGCAATTTGGCAGGTAATTAGGCAGGCTATTAGGCAGGCTATTAGGCAGGTTTTAGGCATACAATTAAGCAGGCAATTAGTCAGATAATTAAGCAGGCAATTAGGCAGTTAATTAGGTGGTCAATTAGGCAGCCAATTGGGCAGTTAATTAGGCAGTTAATTAGGCAGGCAATTGGGCAGTTAATTAGTTAGTTAATTAGGCAGGCAATTAAGCAGTTAATAAGGCAGGCAATTAGGCAGATAATTAAGCAGGTAATTAGGCAGTTAATTAGGCAGGCAATTAAGCAGATAATTAGGCAGGCAATTAGGCAGATAATTAATCAGGCAATTAGGTGGTTTATTAGGCGGTCAATTAAGCAGGCAATTAGGCAGTTAATTAAACAGGCAAATGGGCAGTTAATTAGGCAGTTAATTAGACAGGCAATTAGGCATTTAATTAGGAGTTAATTAGGCAGGCAATTAAGCAGATAATTAGGCAAGCAATTAGGCAGGCACTTAGGCTGTTAATAAGGCAGTTAATTTGGCAGGCAATTGGGCAGTTAATTAGGCAGGCAATTGGGCAGGCAATAAGGCAGTTAATTAGACAGGCAATTAGGCAGGAACTTAGGCAGTTAATTAGGCAGGCAATTAGGCTGATAATAAGGCATGCAATTAGGAAGTTAATTAGGCAGGCAATTAGGCAGTTAATTAGGCGGTCTATTAGGCAGGCAATTGGGCAGTTAATTAGGCAGTTAATTAGGCAGGCAATTGGGCAGTTAATTAGGCAGTTAATTAGGCAGGCAATTAAGCAGATAATTAGGCAGTTAATTAGGCAGGCAATTAGGCAGTTAATTAGGCTGTCAATTAGGCAGGCAATTAAGCAGATAATTAGGCAGATAATTAGGCAGGCAATTAGGCAAATAATTAAGCAGGCAATTAGGTGGTTAATTAGGCGGTCAATTAAGCAGGCAATTATGCAGTTAATTAAACAGGCTATTGGGCAGTTAATTAGGCAGTTAATTAGACAGGCAATTAGGCATTTAATTAAGAGTTAATTAGGCAGGCAATTAAGCAGATAATTAGGCAGGCAATTAAAAAGGCAATTAGGCAGTTAATTAGGCAAGCAATTAGGCAGTTAATTAGGCAGGCAATTGGGCAGTTAATTAGGCAGGCAATTGGGCAGTTAATTAGGCAGGCAATTGGGCAGGCAATTGGGCAGTTAATTAGGCAGGAAATTGGGCAGGCAATAAGGCAGTTAATTAGACAGGCAATTAGGCAGGCACTTAGGCAGTTATTTAGGCAGGCAATTAGGCTGATAATAAGGCAGGCAATTAGGCAGTTAATTAGGCAGGCAATTAGGCAGTTAATTAGGCAGGCAATTAGGCAGTTAATTAGGCGGTCAATTAGGCAGGCAATTGGGCAGTTAATTAGGCAGTTAATTAGGCAGGCAATTGGGCAGTTAATTAGGCAGTTAATTAGGCAGGCAATTAAGCAGACAATTAGGCAGTTAATTAGGCAGGCAATTAGGCAGTTAATTAGGCTGTCAATTAGGCAGGCAATTGGGCAATTGATTAGGCGGTCAATTAGGCAGACAATTGGGCAGTTAATTAGGCAGTTAATTAGGCAGGCTGTAAGGCAGGCAATTAGGCAGTTAATTAGGCAGTTAATTAGGCAGGCAATTGGGCAGTTAATTAGGCAGTTAATTAGACAGGCAATTAGGCATTTAATTAGGAGTTAATTAGGCAGGCAATTAAGCAGATAATTAGGCAGATAATTAGGCAGATAATTAAGCAGGCAATTAGGCAATTAATTAGGCGGTCAATTAAGCAGGCAATTAGGCAGTTAATTAGGCAGGCAATTAGGCAGTTAATTAGGCAGGCAATTGGGCAGTTAATTAGGCAGGCAATTAGGCAGATGATTAAGCAGGCAATTAGGCAGGCAATTAGGCAGATAATTAAGCAGGAAATTAGGCAGTTAATTAGGCGGTCAATTAGGCAGCCAATTGGGCAGTTAATTAGGCAGTTAATTAGGCAGGCAATTGGGCAGTTAATTAGTTATTTAATTAGGCAGGCAATTAGGCAGTTAAAAGGCAGGCAATTAGGCAGATAATTAAGCAGGCAATTAGGCAATTAATTAGGCGGTCAATTAAGCAGGCAATTGGGCAGTTAATTAGGCAGTTAATTAGGCAGGCAATTAAGCAGATAATGAAGCAGGCAATTAGGAAGGCAATTAGGCAGTTAATTAGTCAGGCAATTAGGCAGATAATTAAGCAGGCAATTAGGCAGTTAATAAGCCGGTCAATTAGGCAATTGGGAAGTTAATTAGGCAGGCAATTGGGCACATAATTAGGCAGTTAATTAGGCAGGCAATTAGGCAGTTAATTAGGCAGGCAATTAGGCAGATGATTAAGCAGGCAATTAGGCAGTTAATTAGGCCTTCAAAAAGCAGGCAATTAAAGCAGGCAATAAGGCAGTTTATTAGTCAAGCAATTAGGCAGGCAATTAGGCAGGCAATTAGGCAGGTAATTAAGCAGGCAATTTGGCAGGTAATTAGGCAAGCTATTAGGCAGGCTGTTAGGCAGTTAATTAGGCGTTCAATTAGGCAGGCAATTGCGCAGTTAATTAGGCAGTTAATTAGGCAAACAATTGGGCAGGTAATTAGGCTGGTAATTAGGCAGTTAATTAGGTGGTCAATTAGGCAGGCAATTGGGCAGTTAATTAGGCAGTTAATTTGGCAGCGAATTAAGTAAATAATTAGGCAGATAATTAGACAGATAATTAAGCAGGCAATTAGTCAATTAATTAGGCGCTCAATTAAGCAGTCAATTAGGCAGTTAATTAGGCAGGCAATTAGGCAGTTAATTAGGCAGGCAATTGGGCAGTTAATTAGGCAGGCAATTAGGCAGATGATTAAGCAGGCAATTAGGCAGATAATTAAGCAGGCAATTAGGCAGTTAATTAGGTGGTCAATTAGGCAGCCAATTGGGCAGTTAATTAGGCAGGCAATTAGGCAGATAATTAAGCAGGCAATCAGGCAGTTAATAAGCCTGGCAATTAGGCAGGCACTTAGGCGGTTAATTAGGCAGGCAATTAGGCAGATAATAAAGCAGACAATTAGGCAGGCAATTAGGCAGGCAATTGCGCAGTTAATTAAGCAGTTAATTAGGCAGGCAATTGGGCAGGTAATTAGGCTGGTAATTAGGCAGTTAATTAGGTGGTCAATTAGGCAGGCAATTGGGCAGTTAATTAGGCAGTTAATTTGGCAGCGAATTAAGTAAATAATTAGGCAGATAATTAGACAGATAATTAAGCAGGCAATTAGTCAATTAATTAGGCGCTCAATTAAGCAGTCAATTAGGCAGTTAATTAGGCAGGCAATTAGGCAGTTAATTAGGCAGGCAATTGGGCAGTTAATTAGGCAGGCAATTAGGCAGATGATTAAGCAGGCAATTAGGCAGATAATTAAGCAGGCAATTAGGCAGTTAATTAGGTGGTCAATTAGGCAGCCAATTGGGCAGTTAATTAGGCAGGCAATTAGGCAGATAATTAAGCAGGCAATCAGGCAGTTAATAAGCCTGGCAATTAGGCAGGCACTTAGGCGGTTAATTAGGCAGGCAATTAAGCAGATAATAAAGCAGACAATTAGGCAGGCAATTAGGCAGGGAATTAGGCAGTTAATTAGGCAGGCAATTGGGCATGCAATTGGACAGTTATTTAGGCAGTTGATAAGGCAGGCAATTAAGCAGATAATTAGGCAGGCAATTAGGCAGTTTATTAGTCAAGCAATTAGGCAGGCAATTAGGCAGGCAATTAGGCAGGTAATTAAGCAGGCAATTATGCAGTTAATTAGGCAAGCATTTAGGCAAGCAGGCAATTATGCAGTTAATTAGGCAAGCAATTAGGCAAGCAGGCAATTTGGCAGGCAGGTAAATAAGCAGGCGGTTAATTAGTTAATTAGGCAGGCAGCCAATTTGGCAGGTTATAAGGCTGGTAATTAGGCAGGCTATTAGGCAGATAATTAATCAGGCAATTAGGTGGTTTATTAGGCGGTCAATTAAGCAGGCAATTAGGCAGTTAATTAAACAGGCAATTGGGCAGTTAATTAGGCAGTTAATTAGACAGGCAATTAGGCATTTAATTAGGAGTTAATTAGGCAGGCAATTAAGCAGATAATTAGGCAAGCAATTAGGCAGGCACTTAGGCTGTTAATAAGGCAGTTATTTAGGCAGGCAATTGGGCAGTTAATTAGGCAGGCAATTGGGCAGGCAATAAGGCAGTTAATTAGACAGGCAATTAGGCAGGCACTTAGGCAGTTAATTAGGCAGGCAATTAGGCTGATAATAAGGCAGGCAATTAGGCAGTTTATTAGGCAGGCAATTAGGCAGTTAATTAGGCGGTCAATTAGGCAGGCAATTGGGCAGTTAATTAGGCAGTTAATAAGGCAGGCAATTGGGCAGTTAATTAGGCAGTTAATTAGGCAGGCAATTAAGCAGATAAATAGGCAGTTAATTAGGCAGGCAATTGGGCAGTTAATTAGGCAGTTAATTAGGCAGGCAATTAAGCAGATAAATAGGCAGTTAATTAGGCAGGCAATTAAGCAGATAATTAGGCAAGCAATTAGGCAGGCACTTAGGCTGTTAATAAGGCAGTTATTTAGGCAGGCAATTGGGCAGTTAATTAGGCAGGCAATTAGGCAGGCACTTAGGCAGTTAATTAGGCAGGCAATTAGGCTGATAATAAGGCAGGCAATTAGGCAGTTTATTAGGCAGGCAATTAGGCAGTTAATTAGGCGGTCAATTAGGCAGGCAATTGGGCAGTTAATTAGGCAGTTAATAAGGCAGGCAATTGGGCAGTTAATTAGGCAGTTAATTAGGCAGGCAATTAAGCAGATAAATAGGCAGTTAATTAGGCAGGCAATTGGGCAGTTAATTAGGCAGTTAATAAGGCAGGCAATTAAGCAGATAAATAGGCAGTTAATTAGGCAGGCAATTAGGCAGTTAATTAGGCTGTCAATTAGGCAGGCAATTAAGCAGATAATTAGGCAGGCAATTAGGCAGGCAATTAGGCAGGTAATTAAGCAGGCAATTATGCAGTTAATTAGGCAAGCATTTAGGCAAGCAGGCAATTATGCAGTTAATTAGGCAAGCAATTAGACAAGCAGGCAATTAGGCAGGCAGGCAAATAAGCAGGCAATTAAGCAGTTAATTAGGCAGGCAGGCAATTTGGCAGGTAATTAGGCAGGCTATTAGGCAGGCCGTTAGGCAGTTAATTAGGCGTTCAATTAGGCAGGCAATTGGGCAGTTAATTAGGCAGTTAATTAGGCAGGCAATTGGGCAGTTAATTAGGCAGTTAATTAGGCAGGCAATTGTGCAGTTAATAAGGTAGTTAATTAGGCAGGCAATAAGGCAGGCAATTAGGCTGATAATTAGACAGTCAGTTAGGCAGAAAATTAAGCAGGCAATCATGCAGATAATTAGGCAGGCAATTAGGCAGGCACTTAGCCAGTTAATTAGGCAGGCAAATAGGCAGATAATAAGGCAGGCAATTAGTCAGTTTATTAGTCAAGCAATTAGGCAGGCAATTAGGCAGGCAATAAGGCAGGTAATTAAGCAGGCAATTATGCAGTTAATTAGGCAAGCAATTAGGCAGGCAATTAGGCAGGCAATAAGGCAGGCAATTAAGCAGGCAATTATGCAGTTAATTAGGCAAGCAATTAGGCAAGCAGGCAATTAGGCAGGCAGGCAATTAGGCAGGCAATTAAGCAGTTTATTAGGCAGGCAATTTGGCAGGTAATTAGGCAGGCTATTAGGCATACAATTAGGCAGGCAATTAGGCAGTTAATTAGGCGGTCAATTAGGCAGGCAGTTAATTAGGCAGTTAATTAGGCAGGCAATTAGGCGGTTAATTTGACACGCAATTAGGCATTTAATTAGGCAGTTAATTAAGCAGGCAATTGTGCAGTTAATTAGGTAGTTAATTAGGCAGGCAATTAGGCAGTTAATTAGGCAGGCAATTAGGCAGATAATTAAGCAGTTAATTAGGCAGTTAATTAGGCGGTCAATTAGGCAGGCAGTTAATTAGGCAGTTAATTAAACAGGCAATTAGGCGGTTAATTAAACAGGCAATTGGGCAGTTAATTAGGCAGTTAATTAGACAGGCAATTAGGCATTTAATTAAGAGGTAATTAGGCAGGCAATTAAGCAGATAATTAGGCAGGCAATTAAAAGGCAATTAGGCAGTTAATTATGCAGGCAATTAGGCAGGCACTTAGGCAGTTAATTAGGCAGTTAATTATGCAGGCAATTGGGCTGTTTATTAGGCAGGCAATTGGGCGGGCAATTAAGTAGGCACTTAGGTAGTTATTTAGGCAGGCAATTAGGCTGATAATAAGGCAGGTTATTAGGCATAAAATTAGGCAGTTAATTAGGCGGTCAATTAGGCAGGCAGTTAATTAGGCAGTTAATTAGGCTGGCAATTAGGTGGTTAATTAAACAGGCAATTAGGCATTTAATTAGGCAGTTAATTAGGCAGGCAATTGTGCAAGTTTTTAGGCAGTTAATTAGGCAAATAATTAGGCAGGCAATAAGGCAGATAATTAGGCAGTTAATTAGGCAGGCAATTAAGCAATTATTAAGCAGATAATTAGGCAGGCAATTAGGCAGATAATTAATCAGGCAATTAGGTGGTTTATTAGGCGGTCAATTAAGCAGACAATTAGGCAGTTAATTAAACAGGCAATTGGGCAGTTAATTAGGCAGTTAATTAGACAGGCAATTAGGCATTTAATTAGGAGTTAATTAGGCAGGCAATTAAGCAGATAATTAGGCAAGCAATTAGGCAGGCACTTAGGCTGTTAATAAGGCAGTTATTTAGGCAGGCAATTGGGCAGTTAATTAGGCAGGCAATTGGGCAGGCAATAAGGCAGTTAATTAGACAGGCAATTAGGCAGGCACTTAGGCAGTTAATTAGGCAGGCAATTAGGCTGATAATAAGGCAGGCAATTAGGCAGTTTATTAGGCAGGCAATTAGGCAGTTAATTAGGCGGTCAATTAGGCAGGCAATTGGGCAGTTAATTAGGCAGTTAATAAGGCAGGCAATTGGGCAGTTAATTAGGCAGTTAATTAGGCAGGCAATTAAGCAGATAAATAGGCAGTTAATTAGGCAGGCAATTAGGCAGTTAATTAGGCTGTCAATTAGGCAGGCAATTAAGCAGATAATTAGGCAGATAATTAGGCAGGCAATTAGGCAAATAATTAAGCAGGCAATTAGGTGGTTTATTAGGCAGGCAGTTAATTAGGCAGTTAATTAAGCAGGCAATTAAGCTGTTAATTAGACAGGCAATTAGGCATTTAATTAGGCAGTTAATTAGGCAGATAATTAGGCAGGCTATAAGGCATACAATTAGGCAGGCAATTAGGCGGTCAATTAGGCAGGCAGTTAATTAGGCAGTTAATTAAGCAGGCAATTAAGCTGTTAATTAGACAGGCAATTAGGCATTTAATTAGGCAGTTAATTAGGCAGGCAATTGTGCAGTTAATTAAGCAGTTAATTAGGCAAATAATTAGGCAGGCAATTAAGCAGATAATTAGGCAGTTAATTAGGCAGGCAATTAAGCAGATAATTAGGCAGGCAATTAGGCAGATAATTAATCAGGCAATTAGGTGGTTTATTAGGCGGTCAATTAAGCAGGCAATTAGGCAGTTAATTAAACAGGCAATTGGGCAGTTAATTAGGCAGTTAATTAGACAGGCAATTAGGCATTTAATTAGGAGTTAATTAGGCAGGCAATTAAGCAGATAATTAGGCAAGCAATTAGGCAGGCACTTAGGCTGTTAATAAGGCAGTTAATTAGGCAGGCAATTGGGCAGTTAATTAGGCAGGCAATTGGGCAGGCAATAAGGCAGTTAATGAGACAGGCAATTAGGCAGGCACTTAGGCAGTTAATTAGGCAGACAATTAGGCTGATAATAAGGCAGGCAATTAGGAAGTTAATTAGGCAGGCAATTAGACCGTTAATTAGGCGGTCAATTAGGCAGGAAATCGGGCAGTTAATTAGGCAGTTAATTAGGCAGGCAATTGGGCAGTTAATTAGGCAGTTAATTAGGCAGGCAATTAAGCAGATAATTAGGCAGTTAATTAGGCAGTTAATTAGGCTGTCAATTAGGCAGGCAATTAAGCAGGCAATTAGGCTGATAATAAGGCAGGCAATTAGGCAGTTAATTAGGCAGGCAATTAGGCAGATAATTAGGCAGGCAATTAGGCAGTTAATTAGGCGGTCAATTAGGCAGGCAATTGGGCAGTTAATTAGGCAGTTAATTAGGCAGGCAATTGGGCAGTTAATTAGGCAGTTAATTAGGCAGGCAATTAAGCAGACAATTAGGCAGTTAATTAGGCAGGCAATTAGGCAGTTTATTAGGCTGTCAATTAGGCAGGCAATTGGGCAATTGATTAGGCGGTCAATTAGGCAGACAATTGGGCAGTTAATTAGGCAGTTAATTAGGCAGGCTGTTGGGCAGGCAATTAGGCAGTTAATTAGGCAGTTAATTATGCAGGCAATTGGGCAGTTAATTAGGCAGTTAATTAGACAGGCAATTAGGCATTTAATTAGGAGTTAATTAGGCAGGCAATTAAGCAGATAATTAGGCAGGTAATTAAGCAGGCAATTAGGCAATTAGGCAGTTAATTAGGCAGGCCATTGGGCAATTAATTAGGCAGGCAATTTTAAAGTTAATTAGGCAGTTAATTAGACAGGCAATTAGGCATTTCCTTAGGCCGTTAATTAGGCAGGCAATTGTGCAGTTAATTAGGTAGTTAATTAGGCAGGCAACTAGGGAGGCAATTAGGCAGTTAATTAGGCAGGCAATTAGGCAGATAATTAAGCAGGCAATTAGGCAGTTAATTAGACAGGCAATTAGGCAGGCACTTAGGCAGTTAATTAGGCAGTTAATTAGGCAGTTAATTGGGCAGGCAATTGGGCAGGAAATAAGGCAGTTAATTAGACAGGTAATTAGGCTTTTCATTAGGCCGTTAATTAGGCAGGCAATTGTGCAGTTAATTAGGTAGTTAATTAGGCAGGCAACTAGGGAGGCAATTAGGCAGTTAATTAGGCAGGCACTTAGGCAGTTAATAAGGCAGGCCAATAGGCAGATAATAAGGCAGTAAATTAGGCAGTTAATTAGGCAGGCAATTAGGCAGGCAATTAGGATAATAATTAGGCAGTTAATTAGGCAGGCAATTAGGCAGGCAATTAGGCAGTTTATTAGTCAAGCAATTAGGCAGGCAATTAGGCAGGCAATTAGGCAGATAATTAAGCAGGCAATCAGGCAGTTAATAAGCCTGGCAATTAGGCAGGCACTTAGGCGGTTAATTAGCCAGGCAATTAGGCAGATAATAAAGCAGACAATTAGGCAGGCGATTAAGCAGGGAATTAGGCAGTTAATTAGGCAGGCAATTGGGCATGCAATTGGACAGTTATTTAGGCAGTTAATAAGGCAGGCAATTGGGCAGTTAACTAGGCAGTTAATTAGGCAGGCAATTAAGCAGATAATTAGGCAGGCAATTAGGCAGTTAATTAGTCAAGCAATTAGGCAGGCAATTAGGCAGGCAATTAGGCAGGTAATTAAGCAGGCAATTATGCAGTTAATAAGGCTAGCATTTAGGCAAGCAGGCAATTATGCAGTTAATTAGGCAAGCAATTAGGCAAGCAGGCAATTTGGCAGGCAGGTAAATAAGCAGGCGATTAAGCAGTTAATTAGGCAGGCAGCCAATTTGGCAGGTAATTAGGCTGGTAATTAGGCAGTTTATTAGGTGGTCAATTAGGCAGGCAATTGGGCAGTTAATTAGGCAGTTAATTTGGCAGCGAATTAAGTAAATAATTAGGCATATAATTAGACAGATAATTAAGCAGGCAATTAGTCAATTAATTAGGCGCTCAATTAAGCAGTCAATTAGGCAGTTAATTAGGCAGGCAATTAGGCAGTTAATTAGGCAGGCAATTGGGCAGTTAATTAGGCAGGCAATTAGGCAGATGATTAAGCAGGCAATTAGGCAGATAATTAAGCAGGCAATTAGGCAGTTAATTAGGTGGTCAATTAGGCAGCCAATTGGGCAGTTAATTAGGCAGTTAATTAGGCAGGCAATTGGGCAGTTAATTAGTTAGTTAATTAGGCAGGCAATTAGGCAGTTAATAAGGCAGGCAATTAGGCAGATAATTAAGCAGGTAATTAGGCAATTAATTAGGCGGTCAATTAAGCAGGCAATTGGGCAGTTAATTAGGCAGGCAATTAAGCAGATAATTAGGCAGGCAATTAGGCAGGCAATTAGGCAGTTAATTAGGCAGGCAATTAAGCAGTTAATTAGGCAGACAATTAGGCAAATAATGAAGCAGGCAATTAGGAAGGCAATTAGGCAATTAATTAGGCAGGCAATTAGGCAGATAATTGGGCAGGCAATTAGGCAGTTAATTAGGCGGTCAATTAGGCAGGCAATTGGGAAGTTAATTAGGCAGTTAATTAGACAGGCAATTAGGCATTTAATTAGGAGTTAATTAGGCTGACAATTAAGCAGATAATTAGGCAGGCAATTAGGCAGTTAATTAGGCAGGCCATTGGGCAGTTAATTAGGCAGTTAATCAGGCAGGCATTTTGGCAGTTAATTAGGCAGTTAATTAGACAGGCAATTAGGCATTTCATTTGGCCGTTAATTAGGCAGGCAATTGTGCAGTTAATTAGGCAGTTAATTAGGCAGGCACTTAGGCAGTTAATAAGGAAGGCCAATAGGCAGATAATAAGGCAGTAAATTAGGCAGTTAATTAGGCAGGCAATTAGGCAGGCAATTAGGAAGATAATTAGGCAGTTAATTAGGCAGGCAATTAGGCAGGCAATTAGGCAGTTTATTAGACAAGCAATTAGGCAGGCAATTAGGCAGGCAATTAGGCAGATAATTAAGCAGGCAATCAGGCAGTTAATAAGCCTGGCAATTAGGCAGGCACTTAGGCGGTTAATTAGGCAGGCAATTAGGCAGATAATAAAGCAGACAATTAGGCAGGCAATTAGGCAGGGAATTAGGCAGTTAATTAGGCAGGCATTTGGGCATGCAATTGGACAGTTATTTAGGCAGTTGATAAGGCAGGCAATTGGGCAGTTAATTAGGCAGTTAATTAGGCAGGCAATTAAGCAGATAATTAGGCAGGCAATTAGGCAGTTTATTTGTCAAGCAATTAGGCAGGCAATTAGGCAGGCAATTAGGCAGGTAATTAAGCAGGCAATTATGCAGTTAATTAGGCAAGCATTTAGGCAAGCAGGCAATTATGCAGTTAATTAGGCAAGCAATTAGGCAAGCAGGCAATTTGGCAGGCAGGTAAATAAGCAGGCGGTTAATTAGTTAATTAGGCAGGCAGCCAATTTGGCAGGTTATAAGGCTGGTAGTTAGGCAGGCTATTAGGCAGTTAATTAGGTGGTCAATTAGGCAGGCAATTGGGCAGTTAATTAGGCAGATAATTAGACAGATAATTAAGCAGGCAATTAGGCAATTAATTAGGCGCTAAATTAAGCAGGCAATTAGCAGTTAATTAGGCAGGCAATTAGGCAGTTAATTAGGCAGGCAATTGGGCAGTTAATTAGGCAGGCAATTAGGCAGATGATTAAGCAGGCAATTAGGCAGGCAATTATGCAGATAATTAAGCAGGCAATTAGGCAGTTAATTAGGCGGTCAATTAGGCAGCCAATTAGGCAGTAATTAGGCAGTTTATTAGTCAAGCAATTAGGCAGGCAATTAGGCAGGCAATAAGGCAGGTTATTAAGCAGGCAATTAGGCAGGCAATAAGGCAGGTTATTAAGCAGGCAATTATGCAGTTAATTAGGCAAGCAATTAGGCAGGCAATTAGGCAGGCAATTAGGCAGTTAATTAGGCAGTTAATTAGACAGGCCATTAGGCATTTAATTAGGCAGTTGATTAGGCAGGAAATTGTGCAGTTAATTAGGTAGATCATTAGGCAGGCAATTAGGCAGGCAATTAGGCAGTTAATTAGGCAGGCAATTAGGAAGTTAATTAGGCAGGCAATTAGGCAGGCAATTAAGCCGGCAATCAGGCAGGCAATTGGGCAGTTTATTAGGCAGTTATTAGGCATGCAATTAAGCAGATAATTAAGCAGATAATTAGGCAGGCAATAAGGCAGATAATTAAGCAGGCAATTAGGCGGTTAATTAGGCGGTCAATTAGGCAGTCAATTAGGCAGTTTATTAGGCAGGCAATTGGGCAGTTAATTAGGCAGTTAATTAGACAGGCAATTAGGCATTTAATTAGGAGTTAATTAGGCAGGCAATTAAGCAGATAATTAGGCAGGCAATTAAGCAGATAATTAGGCAGTTAATTAGGCATTTAATTAGGCAGGCAATTGGGCAGTTTATAAGGCAGTCAATTAGGCAGGCAATTGGGGAGTTAATTAGGCAGGCAATTAAGCAGATAATTAGGCAGGCAATTAGGCAGGCAATTAGGCAGGCAATTAGGCAGTTAATTAGGCGGTCAATTAGGCAGGCAATTGGGCAGTTAATTAGGCAGTTAATTAGACAGACATTTAGGAAGTTAATAAGGCAGTCAATTAGGCAGGCAATTGGGCAGTTAATTAGGCAGTTAAATAGGCAGGCAATTAAGCAGATAATTAGGCAGTTAATTAGGCATGCAATTGGGCAGTTAATTAGGCAGTTAATTAGACAGGCAATTAGGCAAGCAGACAATAAGGCAGGCAGGCAAATAAGCAGGCAATTAAGCAGTTAATTAGGCAGGCAGGCAATTTGGCAAGTAATTAGGCAGGCTATTAGGCAGGCAATTAGGCATTTAATTAGGAGTTAATTAGGCAGGCAATTAAGCAGATAATTAGGCAGGCAATTAGGCAGGCAATTAGGCAATTAGGCAGTTAATTATTCAGGAAATTGGGCAGATAATTAGGCAGTTAATTAGGCAGGCAATTTGGCAGTTAAATAGGCAGTTAATTAGGCAGGCAGTTGGGCAGGCAATTAGGCAGTTAATTAGGCAGGCAATTGGGCAGTTAATTAGGCAGTTAATTAGACAGGCAATTAGGCAAGCAGACAATAAGGCAGGCAGGCAAATAAGCAGGCAATTAAGCAGTTAATTAGGCAGGCAGGCAATTTGGCAAGTAATTAGGCAGGCTATTAGGCAGGCTATTAGGCAGTTGATTAGGCGGTCAATTAGGCAGACAATTGGGCAGTTAATTAGGCAGTTAATTGGGCAGGCAGTTGGGCAGGCAATTAGGCAGTTAATTAGGCAGGCAATTGGGCAGTTAATAAGACAGGCAATTAGGCATTTAAATAAGGCAGTTAATTAGGCAGGCATTTGTGCAGTTAATTAGGTAGTTAATTAGGCAGGCAATTAGGCAGATAATTAAGCAGTTAATTAGGCAGTTAATTAGGCGGTCAATTAGGCAGGCAGTTAATTAGGCAGTTAATTAAACAGGCAATTAGGCGGTTAATTAAACAGGCAAATGGTCAGTTAATAAGGCAGTTAATTAGACAGGCAATTAGGCATTTAATTAAGAGTTAATTAGGCAGGCAATTAAGCAGATAATAAGGCAGGCAATTAAAAGGCAATTAGGCAGTTTATTAGGCAGGCAATTAGGCAGGCACTTAGGCAGTTAATTAGGCAGTTAATTATGCAGGCAATTGGGCTGTTTATTAGGCGGCAATTGGGCAGGCAATTAAGCAGGCACTTAGGCAGTTTATTAAGGCAGGCAATAAGGCTGATAATAAGGAAGGCTATTAGGCATACAATTAGGCAGGCAATTAGGCAGTTAATTAGGCGGTCAATTAGGCAGGCAGTTAATTAGGCAGTTAATTAAGCAGGCAATTAGGCGGTTAATTAGACAGGCAATTAGGCATTTAATTAGGCAGTTAATTAGGCAGGCAATTGTGCAGTTTATTAGGCAGTTAATTAGGCAAATAATTAGGCAGGCAATTAAGCAGATAATTAGGCAGTTAATAAGGGAGGCAATTAAGCAGATAATTTAACAGATAATTAAACAGGCAATTAGGCAGATAATTAATCAGGCAATTAGGTGGTTAATTAGGCGGTCAATTAAGCAGGCAATTAGGCAGTTAATTAAACAGATAATTGGGCAGTTAATTAGGTAGTTAAATAGACAGGCAATTAGGCATTTAATTAGGAGTTAATTAGTCAGGCAATTAAGCAGATAATTAGGCAGGCAATTAAAAAGGCAATTAGGGAGTTAATTAGGCAAGCAATTAGGCAGGCACTCAGGCTATTAATTAGGCAGTTAATTAGGCAGGCAATTGGGCAGTTAATTAGGCAGGCAATTGGGCAGGCAATAAGGCAGTTAATTAGACAGGCAATTAGGCAGGCACTAAGGCAGTTAATTAGGCAGGCAATTAGGCTGATAATAAGGCAGGCAATAAGGCAGTTAATTAGGCAGGCAATTAGGCAGTTAATTAGGCGGTCAATTAGGCAGGCAATTGGGCAGTTAATTAGGCAGTTAATTAGGCAGGCAATTGGGCAGTTAATTAGGCAGTTAATTAGCAGGCAATTAAGCAGATAATTAGGCAGTTAATTGGGCAGCAATTAGGCAGTTAATTAGGCTGTCAATTAGGCAGGCAATTAAGCAGATAATTAAGCAGATAATTAGGCAGGCAATTAGGCAGATAATTAAGCAGGCAATTAAGTGGTTAATTAGGCGGTCAATTAAGCAGGCAATTAGGCAGTTAATTAGATAGGCAATTAGGCATTTAATTAGGAGTAAATTAGGCAGGCAATTAAGCAGATAATTAGGCAGCCAATTAACAAGGCAATTAGGCTGTTAATTAGGCAAGCAATTAGGCAGGCACTTAGGCAGTTAATTAGGCAGTTAATTAGGCAGGCAATTGGGCAGTTAATTAGGCAGGCAATTGGGCAGGCAATAAGGCAGTTAATTAGACAGGCAATTAGGCAGGCACTTAGGCAGTTATTTAGGCAGGCAATTAGGCTGATAATAAGGCAGGCAATTAGGCAGTAAATTAGGCAGGGCATTTAGGCAGTTAATTAGGCTGTCAATTAGGCAGGCAATTGGGCAGTTGACTAGGCGGTTAATTAGGCAGACAATTGGGCAGTTAATAAGGCAGTTAATTAGGCAGGCAATTTGAAAGTTAATTAGACAGGCAATTAGGCATTTCATTAGGCCGTTAATTAGGCAGACACTTAAGCTGTTAATTAGGCAGTTAATTAGACAGGCAATTAGGCAGGCACTTAGGCAGTTAATTAGGCAGGCAATTATTCTGATAATAAAGCAGGCAATTAGGCAGTTAATTAGGCAGGCAATTAGGCAGTTAATAAGGCGGTCAATTAGGCAGGCAATTGGGCAGTTAATTAGGCAGTTAATTAGGCAGGCAATTGGGCAGTTTATTAGTCAAGCAATTATGCAGTTAATTAGGCAAGCAATTAGGCAGGCAATTTGGCAGGCAATTAGGCAGTTAATTAGGCAGTTAATTAGACAGGCCATTAGGCATTTAATTAGGCAGTTAATTAGGCAGGCAATTGTGCAGTTAATTAGGTAGATAATTAGGCAGGCAATTAGGCAGGCAATTAGGCAGTTAATTAGGCAGGCAATTAGGAAGGTAATTAGGCAGGCAATTAGGCAGGCAATTAAGCAGGCAATCAGGCAGGCAATTAGGCAGTTTATTAGTCAAGCAATTAGCCAGGCAATTAGGCAGGCAATTAGGCAATTATGCAGTTAATTATGCACGCAATTGGGCAGATAATTAGGCAGTTAATTAGGCAGGCAATTTGGCAGTTAAATAGGCAGTTAATTAGGCAGGCAGTTGGGCAGGCAATTAGGCAGTTAATTAGGCAGGCAATTGGGCAGTTAATTAGGCAGTTAATTAGACAGGCAATTAGGCATTTAAATAAGGCAGTTAATTAGGCAGGCATTTGTGCAGTTAATTAGGTAGTTAATTAGGCAGGCAATTAGGCAGATAATAAGGCATGCAATTAAGCAGTTATTTAGGCAGGCAATTAGGCAGGCAATAAGGCAGGCAATTAGGTTGTTAAATAGGGAGGCAATTAGGCAGGCAATTAAGCAGGCAATTAGGCAGGCAATTAAGCAGGCAATTAGGCAGGCAATAAGGCAGTTTATTAGTGATGCAAATAGGCAGGCAATTAGGCAGGCAATTAGGCAGGTAATTAAGCAGGCAATTATGCAGTTAATTAGGCAAGCAATTAGGCACGCATGCAATTAGTCAGGCAGTTTATTAGGCAGGCAGGCAAATTGGCAGGTAATTAGGCAGTCAATTAGGCAGGCAATTTGGCAGTTAATTAGGCAGTTAATTAGACAGGCATTTAGGAAGTTAATAAGGCAGTCAATTAGGCAGGCAATTGGGCAGTTAGTTAGGCAGTTAATTAGGCAGGCAATTGGGCAGTTAGTTAGGCAGTTAATTAGGCAGGCAATTGGGCAGTTAATTAGGCAGTTAATTAAGCAGGCAATTGGGCAGTTATTTGGGCAGTTAATTAGGCAGGCAATTGGGCAGTTTATTAGGCAGTTATTAGGCATGCAATTAAGCAGATAATTAAGCAGATAATTAGGCAGGCAATAAGGCAGATAATTAAGCAGGCAATTAGGCGGTTAATTAGGCGGTCAATTAGGCATACAATTAGGCAGTTTATTAGGCAGGCAATTGGGCAGTTAATTAGGCAGTTAATTAGACAGGCAATTAGGCATTTAATTAGGAGTTAATTAGGCAGGCAATTAAGCAGATAATTAGGCAGGCAATTAGGCAGATAATTAGGCAGTTAATTAGGCATTTAATTAGGCAGGCAAATGGGCAGTTTATAAGGCAGTCAATTAGGCAGGCAATTGGGGAGTTATTTAGGCAGGCAATTAAGCAGATAATTAGGCAGGCAATTAGGCAGGCAATTAAGCAGATAGTTAGGCAGGCAATTAGGCAGGCAATTAGGCAGTTAATTAGGCGGTCAATTAGGCAGGCAATTGGGCAGTTAATTAGGCAGTTAATTAGACAGGCATTTAGGAAGTTAATAAGGCAGTCAATTAGGCAGGCAATTGGGCAGTTAATTAGGCAGTTAAATAGGCAGGCAATTAAGCAGATAATTAGGCAGTTAATTAGGCATGCAATTGGGCAGTTAATTAGGCAGTTAATTAGACAGGCAATTAGGCAAGCAGACAATAAGGCAGGCAGGCAAATAAGCAGGCAATTAAGCAGTTAATTAGGCAGGCAGGCAATTTGGCAAGTAATAAGGCAGGCTATTAGGCAGGCAATTAGGCATTTAATTAGGAGTTAATTAGGCAGGCAATTAAGCAGATAATTAGGCAGGCAATTAGGCAGGCAATTAGGCAATTAGGCAGTTAATTATTCAGGAAATTGGGCAGATAATTAGGCAGTTAATTAGGCAGGCAATTTGGCAGTTAAATAGGCAGTTAATTAGGCAGGCAGTTGGGCAGGCAATTAGGCAGTTAATTAGGCAGGCAATTGGGCAGTTAATTAGGCAGTTAATTAGACAGGCAATTAGGCAATTAGGCAGTTAATTATTCAGGAAATTGGGCAGTTAATTAGGCAGTTAATTAGGCAGTTAATTAGACAGGCCATTAGGCATTTAATTAGGCAGTTAATTAGGCAGGCAATTGTGCAGTTAATTAGGTAGATAATTAGGCAGGCAATTAGGCAGGCAATTAGGCAGTTAATTAGGCAGGCAATTAGGAAGGTAATTAGGCAGGCAATTAGGCAGGCAATTAAGCAGGCAATCAGGCAGGCAATTAGGCAGTTTATTAGTCAAGCAATTAGCCAGGCAATTAGGCAGGCAATTAGGCAATTATGCAGTTAATTATGCACGCAATTGGGCAGATAATTAGGCAGTTAATTAGGCAGGCAATTTGGCAGTTAAATAGGCAGTTAATTAGGCAGGCAGTTGGGCAGGCAATTAGGCAGTAAATTAGGCAGGCAATTGGGCAGTTAATTAGGCAGTTAATTAGACAGGCAATTAGGCATTTAAATAAGGCAGTTAATTAGGCAGGCATTTGTGCAGTTAATTAGGTAGTTAATTAGGCAGGCAATTAGGCAGATAATAAGGCATGCAATTAAGCAGTTATTTAGGCAGGCAATTAGGCAGGCAATAAGGCAGGCAATTAGGTTGTTAAATAGGGAGGCAATTAGGCAGGCAATTAAGCAGGCAATTAGGCAGGCAATTAAGCAGGCAATTAGGCAGGCAATTAAGCAGGCAATTAGGCAGGCAATAAGGCAGTTTATTAGTGAAGCAAATAGGCAGGCAATTAGGCAGGCAATTAGGCAGGTAATTAAGCAGGCAATTATGCAGTTAATTAGGCAAGCAATTAGGCACGCATGCAATTAGTCAGGCAGTTTATTAGGCAGGCAGGCAAATTGGCAGGTAATTAGGCGGTCAATTAGACAGGCAATTTGGCAGTTAATTAGGCAGTTAATTAGACAGGCATTTAGGAAGTTAATAAGGCTGTCAATTAGGCAGGCAATTGCGCAGTTAGTTAGGCAGTTAATTAGGCAGGCAATTGGGCAGTTAGTTAGGCAGTTAATTAGGCAGGCAATTGGGCAGTTAATTAGGCAGTTAATTAAGCAGGCAATTGGGCAGTTAATTAGGCAGTTAATTAGGCAGGCAATTGGGCAGTTAATTAGGCAGTTAATTAGGCAGGCAATTAAGCAGAAAATTAGGCAGGCAATAAGGCAGATAATTAAGCAGAAAATTAGGCAGGCAATAAGGCAGATAATTAAGCAGGCAATTATGCAGGCAATTAGGCAGTTTATTAGTCAAGCAATTATGCAGTTAATTAGGCAAGCAATTAGGCAGGCAATTAGGCAGACAATTAGGCAGTTAATTAGGCAGTTAATTAGACAGGCCATTAGGCATTTAATTAGGCAGTTAATTAGGCAGGCAATTGTGCAGTTAATTAGGTAGATAATTAGGCAGGCAATTAGGCAGGCAATTAGGCAGTTAATTAGGCAGGCAATTAGGAAGTTAATTAGGCAGGCAATTAGGCAGGCAATTAAGCAGGCAATCAGGCAGGCAATTAGGCAGTTTATTAGTCAAGCAATTAGGCAGGCAATTAGGCAGTTATTTAGGCAGTTAATTAGGCAGGCAATAGGGCAATTAATTAGGCAGTTAATTGGACAGGCAATTAGGAAGTTAATTAGGCTGTCAATTAGGCAGGCAATTGGGCAGTTAATTAGGTAGTTAATTAGACAGGCAATTGGGCAGTTTATTAGGCAGTTATTAGGCATGCAATTAAGCAGATAATTAAGCAGATAATTAGGCAGGCAATAAGGCAGATAATTAAGAAGGCAATGAGGCGGTTAATTAGGCGGTCAATTAGGCAGGCAATTAGGCAGTTAATTAGGCAGGCAATTGGGCAGTTAATTAGGCAGTTAATTAGACAGGCAATTAGGCATTTAATTAGGATTTAATTAGGCAGGCAATTAAGCAGATGATTAGGCAGGCAATTAGGCAGATAATTAGGCAGTTAATTAGGCATTTAATTAGGCAGGCAATTGGGCAGTTAATAAGGCAGGCAATTGGGCAGGCAATTGGGGAGTTAATTAGGCAGGCAATTAAGCAGATAATTAGGCAGGCAATTAGGCTGATAATAAGGCAGGCAATTAGGCAGTTAATTAGGCAGGCAATTAGGCAGTTAATTAGGCGGTCAATTAGGCAGGCAATTGGGCAGTTAATTAGGCAGTTAATTAGGCAGGCAATTGGGCAGTTAATTAGGCAGTTAATTAGGCAGGCAATTAAGCAGATAATTAGGCAGTTAATTAGGCAGGCAATTAGGCAGTTAATTAGGCTGTCAATTAGGCAGGCAATTGGGCAATTGATTAGGCGGTCAATTAGGCAGATAATTAAGCAGGCAATTAGGCAGGCACTTAGGCAAGTATTAGGCAGGCAATTAGGCAGGCAATTAGGCAGATAATTAATCTGGCAATTAGGCAGTTAATTAGGCGGTCAATTAGGCAGGCAATTGGGCAGTTAATTAAGCATTTAATTAGGCAGACAATTAAGCAGATAATTAGGCAGTTAATTAGGCAGGCAATTAAGCAGATAATTAGGCAGGCAATTAGGCAGATAATTAAGCAGGCAATTAGGCAGTTAATTAGGCGGTCAATTAGGCAGGCAATTGGGCAGTTGATTAGGCTTTCAATTAGGCAGACAATTGGGCAGTTAATTAGGCATTAATTAGGCAGGCAGTTGGGCAGGCAATTAGGCAGTTAATTAGGCAGTTAATTAGGCAGGCAATTGGGCAAATAATTAGGCAGTTAATTAAACAGGCAATTAGGCATTTATTTAGGAGTTAATAAGGCAGGCAATTAAGCAGATAATTAGGCAGGCAATTAGGCAGGCAATTAGGCAATTATGCAGTTAATTATGCACGCAATTGGGCAGATAATTAGGCAGTTAATTAGGCAGGCAACTTGGCAGTTAAATAGGCAGTTAATTAGGCAGGCAGTTGGGCAGGCAATTTGGCAGTTAATTAGGCAGGCAATTGGGCAGTTAATTAGGCAGTTAATTAGACAGGCAATTAGGCATTTAAATAAGGCAGTTAATTAGGCAGGCATTTGTGCAGTTAATTAGGTAGTTAATTAGGCAGGCAATTAGGCAGATAATAAGGCATGCAATTAAGCAGTTATTTAGGCAGGCAATTAGGCAGGCAATAAGGCAGGCAATTAGGAAGTTAAATAGGCAGGCAATTAGGCAGGCAATTAAGCAGGCAATTAGGCAGGCAATTAAGCAGGCAATTAGGCAGGCAATAAGGCAGTTTATTAGTCAAGCAAATAGGCAGGCAATTAGGCAGGCAATTAGGCAGGTAATTAAGCAGGCAATTATGCAGTTAATTAGGCAAGCAATTAGGCACGCATGCAATTAGTCAGGCAGTTTATTAGGCAGGCAGGCAAATTGGCAGGTAATTAGGCGGTCAATTAGGCAGGCAATTTGGCAGTTAATTAGGCAGTTAATTAGACAGGCAGGCAATTTGGCAAGTAATTAGGCAGGCTATTAGTCAGTCGCACCTGTGTTTCCGTGCCATGTGCGTCTCTGCCTGAGGACGGGAGCAGATAGCAGTTCCCGAAACGTCGCTTGTTTCTGTTTAGGTAAAACTATTGTATTTGTTTGTTTTTTCGTTTTGTCATGTTTTTTGTCTCGCTTCAACTGTTGTGCTGAATTATTTTGGGTTTCAATATTTTTGTGTTGTCATCATTTGTGGGGATTTTTTCGTTCTCTTAGTACATTTTTCTTTGTTTTTTCTTTGTTTCCTGACCATATTCCTGTTTCGGAATATTTTGTGGTGTTCATATCCTTGTTGACAACAGCATTTGTTTGCTTAATTTTGTGTGTTTTTTGTATATTTTTTTGAGTATTTTTATTTTTATTTTTATTTATTTATTTTATTTATTAGTTTTTCTTCAACAGAAAAAGTTCTTAGCAATGGCGTATGTCCAAAAACTTACATCAAGTCATGCACTCCCATTGCACAAATCTTTTAAAGATAACACAATTAGGCAGGCAGGCAATTAGGCAGGCAAGCAATTAGGCAGGCAATTTAGCAGTTTATTAGGCAGGCAGGCAATTTGGCAGGTAATTAGGCAGGCTATTAGGCAGGCTATTAGGCAGGTTTTAGGCATACAATTAAGCAGGCAATTAGTCAGATAATTAAGCAGGCAATTAGGCAGTTAATTAGGTGGTCAATTAGGCAGCCAATTGGGCAGTTAATTAGGCAGTTAATTAGGCAGGCAATTGGGCAGTTAATTAGTTAGTTAATTAGGCAGGCAATTAAGCAGTTAATAAGGCAGGCAATTAGGCAGATAATTAAGCAGGTAATTAGGCAGTTAATTAGGCAGGCAATTAAGCAGATAATTAGGCAGGAAATTAGGCAGATAATTAATCAGGCAATTAGGTGGTTTATTAGGCGGTCAATTAAGCAGGCAATTAGACAGTTAATTAAACAGGCAAATGGGCAGTTAATTAGGCAGTTAATTAGACAGGCAATTAGGCATTTAATTAGGAGTTAATTAGGCAGGCAATTAAGCAGATAATTAGGCAAGCAATTAGGCAGGCACTTAGGCTGTTAATAAGGCAGTTAATTTGGCAGGCAATTGGGCAGTTAATTAGGCAGGCAATTGGGCAGGCAATAAGGCAGTTAATTAGACAGGCAATTAGGCAGGAACTTAGGCAGTTAATTAGGCAGGCAATTAGGCTGATAATAAGGCATGCAATTAGGAAGTTAATTAGGCAGGCAATTAGGCAGTTAATTAGGCGGTCTATTAGGCAGGCAATTGGGCAGTTAATTAGGCAGTTAATTAGGCAGGCAATTGGGCAGTTAATTAGGCAGTTAATTAGGCAGGCAATTAAGCAGATAATTAGGCAGTTAATTAGGCAGGCAATTAGGCAGTTAATTAGGCTGTCAATTAGACAGGCAATTAAGCAGATAATTAGGCAGATAATTAGGCAGGCAATTAGGCAAATAATTAAGCAGGCAATTAGGTGGTTAATTAGGCGGTCAATTAAGCAGGCAATTATGCAGTTAATTAAACAGGCTATTGGGCAGTTAATTAGGCAGTTAATTAGACAGGCAATTAGGCATTTAATTAAGAGTTAATTAGGCAGGCAATTAAGCAGATAATTAGGCAGGCAATTAAAAAGGCAATTAGGCAGTTAATTAGGCAAGCAATTAGGCAGTTAATTAGGCAGGCAATTGGGCAGTTAATTAGGCAGGCAATTGGGCAGTTAATTAGGCAGGCAATTGGGCAGGCAATTGGGCAGTTAATTAGGCAGGCAATTGGGCAGGCAATAAGGCAGTTAATTAGACAGGCAATTAGGCAGGCACTTAGGCAGTTATTTAGGCAGGCAATTAGGCTGATAATAAGGCAGGCAATTAGGCAGTTAATTAGGCAGGCAATTAGGCAGTTAATTAGGCAGGCAATTAGGCAGTTAATTAGGCGGTCAATTAGGCAGGCAATTGGGCAGTTAATTAGGCAGTTAATTAGGCAGGCAATTGGGCAGTTAATTAGGCAGTTAATTAGGCAGGCAATTAAGCAGACAATTAGGCAGTTAATTAGGCAGGCAATTAGGCAGTTAATTAGGCTGTCAATTAGGCAGGCAATTGGGCAATTGATTAGGCGGTCAATTAGGCAGACAATTGGGCAGTTAATTAGGCAGTTAATTAGGCAGGCTGTTGGGCAGGCAATTAGGCAGTTAATTAGGCAGTTAATTAGGCAGGCAATTGGGCAGTTAATTAGGCAGTCAATTAGACAGGCAATTAGGCATTTAATTAGGAGTTAATTAGGCAGGCAATTAAGCAGATAATTAGGCAGATAATTAGGCAGATAATTAAGCAGGCAATTAGGCAATTAATTAAGCGGTCAATTAAGCAGGCAATTAGGCAGTTAATTAGGCAGGCAATTAGGCAGTTAATTAGGCAGGCAATTGGGCAGTTAATTAGGCAGGCAATTAGGCAGATGATTAAGCAGGCAATTAGGCAGGCAATTAGGCAGATAATTAAGCAGGAAATTAGGCAGTTAATTAGGCGGTCAATTAGGCAGCCAATTGGGCAGTTAATTAGGCAGTTAATTAGGCAGGCAATTGGGCAGTTAATTAGTTATTTAATTAGGCAGGCAATTAGGCAGTTATAAGGCAGGCAATTAGGCAGATAATTAAGCAGGCAATTAGGCAATTAATTAGGCGGTCAATTAAGCAGGCAATTGGGCAGTTAATTAGGCAGTTAATTAGGCAGGCAATTAAGCAGATATTGAAGCAGGCAATTAGGAAGGCAATTAGGCAGTTAATTAGTCAGGCAATTAGGCAGATAATTAAGCAGGCAATTAGGCAGTTAATAAGCCGGTCAATTAGGCAATTGGGAAGTTAATTAGGCAGGCAATTGGGCACATAATTAGGCAGTTAATTAGGCATGCAATTAGGCAGTTAATTAGGCAGGCAATTAGGCAGATGATTAAGCAGGCAATTAGGCAGTTAATTAGGCCGTCAAAAAGCAGGCAATTAAAGCAGGCAATAAGGCAGTTTATTAGTCAAGCAATTAGGCAGGCAATTAGGCAGGCAATTAGGCAGGTAATTAAGCAGGCAATTTGGCAGGTAATTAGGCAAGCTATTAGGCAGGCTGTTAGGCAGTTAATTAGGCGTTCAATTAGGCAGGCAATTGCGCAGTTAATTAGGCAGTTAATTAGGCAAACAATTGGGCAGGTAATTAGGCTGGTAATTAGGCAGTTAATTAGGTGGTCAATTAGGCAGGCAATTGGACAGTTAATTAGGCAGTTAATTTGGCAGCGAATTAAGTAAATAATTAGGCAGATAATTAGACAGATAATTAAGCAGGCAATTAGTCAATTAATTAGGCGCTCAATTAAGCAGTCAATTAGGCAGTTAATTAGGCAGGCAATTAGGCAGTTAATTAGGCAGGCAATTGGGCAGTTAATTAGGCAGGCAATTAGGCAGATGATTAAGCAGGCAATTAGGCAGATAATTAAGCAGGCAATTAGGCAGTTAATTAGGTGGTCAATTAGGCAGCCAATTGGGCAGTTAATTAGGCAGGCAATTAGGCAGGCAATTAGGCAGATAATTAAGCAGGCAATCAGGCACTTAATAAGCCTGGCAATTAGGCAGGCACTTAGGCGGTTAATTAGGAAGGCAATTAGGCAGATAATAAAGCAGACAATTAGGCAGGCAATTAGGCAGGCAATTGCGCAGTTAATTAAGCAGTTAATTAGGCAGGCAATTGGGCAGGTAATTAGGCTGGTAATTAGGCAGTTAATTAGGTGGTCAATTAGGCAGGCAATTGGGCAGTTAATTAGGCAGTTAATTTGGCAGCGAATTAAGTAAATAATTAGGCAGATAATTAGACAGATAATTAAGCAGGCAATTAGTCAATTAATTAGGCGCTCAATTAAGCAGTCAATTAGGCAGTTAATTAGGCAGGCAATTAGGCAGTTAATTAGGCAGGCAATTGGGCAGTTAATTAGGCAGGCAATTAGGCAGATGATTAAGCAGGCAATTAGGCAGATAATTAAGCAGGCAATTAGGCAGTTAATTAGGTGGTCAATTAGGCAGCCAATTGGGCAGTTAATTAGGCAGGCAATTAGGCAGATAATTAAGCAGGCAATCAGGCAGTTAATAAGCCTGGCAATTAGGCAGGCACTTAGGCGGTTAATTAGGCAGGCAATTAGGCAGATAATAAAGCAGACAATTAGGCAGGCAATTAGGCAGGGAATTAGGCAGTTAATTAGGCAGGCAATTGGGCATGCAATTGGACAGTTATTTAGGCAGTTAATAAGGCAGGCAATTAAGCAGATAATTAGGCAGGCAATTAGGCAGTTTATTAGTCAAGCAATTAGGCAGGCAATTAGGCAGGCAATTAGGCAGGTAATTAAGCAGGCAATTATGCAGTTAATTAGGCAAGCATTTAGGCAAGCAGGCAATTATGCAGTTAATTAGGCAAGCAATTAGGCAAGCAGGCAATTTGGCAGGCAGGTAAATAAGCAGGCGGTTAATTAGTTAATTAGGCAGGCAGCCAATTTGGCAGGTTATAAGGCTGGTAATTAGGCAGGCTATTAGGCAGTTAATTAGGTGGTCAATTAGGCAGGCAATTGGGCAGTTAATTAGGCAGATAATTAGACAGATAATTAAGCAGGCAATTAGGCAATTAATTAGGCGCTAAATTAAGCAGGCAATTAGCAGTTAATTAGGCAGGCAATTAGGCAGTTAATTAGGCAGGCAATTGGGCAGTTAATTAGGCAGGCAATTAGGCAGATGATTAAGCAGGCAATTAGGCAGGCAATTATGCAGATAATTAAGCAGGCAATTAGGCAGTTAATTAGGCGGTCAATTAGGCAGCCAATTAGGCAGTTAATTAGGCAGTTTATTAGTCAAGCAATTAGGCAGGCAATTAGGCAGGCAATAAGGCAGGTTATTAAGCAGGCAATTAGGCAGGCAATAAGGCAGGTTATTAAGCAGGCAATTATGCAGTTAATTAGGCAAGCAATTAGGCAGGCAATTAGGCAGGCAATTAGGCAGTTAATTAGGCAGTTAATTAGACAGGCCATTAGGCATTTAATTAGGCAGTTGATTAGGCAGGAAATTGTGCAGTTAATTAGGTAGATCATTAGGCAGGCAATTAGGCAGTTAATTAGGCAGGCAATTAGGAAGTTAATTAGGCAGGCAATTAGGCAGGCAATTAAGCCGGCAATCAGGCAGGCAATTAGGCAGTTTATTAGTCAAGCAATTAGGCAGGCAATTAGGCAGGCAATTAGGCAGTTATTTAGGCAGTTAATTAGGCAGGCAATAGGGCAATTAATTAGGCAGTTAATTGGACAGGCAATTAGGAAGTTAATTAGGCTGTCAATTAGGCAGGCAATTGGGCAGTTAATTAGGTAGTTAATTAGGCAGGCAATTGGGCAGTTTATTAGGCAGTTATTAGGCATGCAATTAAGCAGATAATTAAGCAGATAATTAGGCAGGCAATAAGGCAGATAATTAAGCAGGCAATTAGGCGGTTAATTAGGCGGTCAATTAGGCAGGCAATTAGGCAGTTTATTAGGCAGGCAATTGGGCAGTTAATTAGGCAGTTAATTAGACAGGCAATTAGGCATGTAATTAGGAGTTAATTAGGCAGGCAATTAAGCAGATAATTAGGCAGGCAATTAGGCAGATAATTAGGCAGTTAATTAGGCATTTAATTAGGCAGGCAATTGGGCAGTTTATAAGGCAGTCAATTAGGCAGGCAATTGGGGAGTTAATTAGGCAGGCAATTAAGCAGATAATTAGGCAGGCAATTAGGCAGGCAATTAAGCAGATAGTTAAGCAGGCAATTAGGCAGGCAATTAGGCAGTTAAATAGGCGGTCAATTAGGCAGGCAATTGGGCAGTTAATTAGGCAGTTAATTAGACAGGCATTTAGGAAGTTAATAAGGCAGTCAATTAGGCAGGCAATTGGGCAGTTAATTAGGCAGTTAATTAGGCAGGCAATTAAGCAGATAATTAGGCAGTTAATTAGGCATGCAATTGGGCAGTTAATTAGGCAGTTAATTAGACAGGCAATTAGGCAAGCAGACAATAAGGCAGGCAGGCAAATAAGCAGCTAATTAAGCAGTTAATTAGGCAGGCAGGCAATTTGGCAAGTAATTAGGCAGGCTATTAGGCAGGCAATTAGGCATTTAATTAGGAGTTAATTAGGCAGGCAATTAAGCAGATAATTAGGCAGGCAATTAGGCAGGCAATTAGGCAATTAGGCAGTTAATTATTCAGGAAATTGGGCAGATAATTAGGCAGTTAATTAGGCAGGCAATTTGGCAGTTAAATAGGCAGTTAATTAGGCAGGCAGTTGGGCAGGCAATTAGGCAGTTAATTAGGCAGGCAATTGGGCAGTTAATTAGGCAGTTAATTAGACAGGCAATTAGGCAAGCAGACAATAAGGCAGGCAGGCAAATAAGCAGGCAATTAAGCAGTTAATTATGCAGGCAGGCAATTTGGCAAGTAATTAGGCAGGCTATTAGGCAGGCTATTAGGCAGTTGATTAGGCGGTCAATTAGGCAGACAATTGGGCAGTTAATTAGGCAGTTAATTGGGCAGGCAGTTGGGCAGGCAATTAGGCAGTTAATTAGGCAGGCAATTGGGCAGTTAATAAGACAGGCAATTAGGCATTTAAATAAGGCAGTTAATTAGGCAGGCATTTGTGCAGTTAATTAGGTAGTTAATTAGGCAGGCAATTAGGCAGATAATTAAGCTGTTAATTAGGCAGTTAATTAGGCGGTCAATTAGGCAGGCAGTTAATTAGGCAGTTAATTAAACAGGCAATTAGGCGGTTAATTAAACAGGCAAATGTGCAGTTAATTAGGCAGTTAATTAGACAGGCAATTAGGCATTTAATTAAGAGTTAATTAGGCAGGCAATTAAGCAGATAATAAGGCAGGCAATTAAAAGGCAATTAGGCAGTTTATTAGGCAGGCAATTAGGCAGGCACTTAGGCAGTTAATTAGGCAGTTAATTATGCAGGCAATTGGGCTGTTTATTAGGCGGCAATTGGGCAGGCAATTAAGCAGGCACTTAGGCAGTTATTAAGGCAGGCAATAAGGCTGATAATAAGGCAGGCTATTAGGCATACAATTAGGCAGGCAATTAGGCAGTTAATTAGGCAGTTAATTAGGCAAATAATTAGGCAGGCAATTAAGCAGATAATTAGGCAGTTAATAAGGCAGGCAATTAAGCAGATAATTAAACAGGCAATTAGGCAGATAATTAATCAGGCAATTAGGTGGTTAATTAGGCGGTCAATTAAGCAGGCAATTAGGCAGTTAATTAAACAGATAATTGGGCAGTTAATTAGGCAGTTAATTAGACAGGCAATTAGGCATTTAATTAGGAGTTAATTAGTCAGGCAATTAAGCAGATAATTAGGCAGGCAATTAAAAAGGCAATTAGGGAGTTAATTAGGCAAGCAATTAGGCAGGCACTTAGGCTATTAATTAGGCAGTTAATTAGGCAAGCAATTGGGCAGTTAATTAGGCAGGCAATTGGGCAGGCAATAAGGCAGTTAATTAGACAGGCAATTAGGCAGGCACTTAGGCAGTTAATTAGGCAGGCAATTAGGCTGATAATAAGGCAGGCAATAAGGCAGTTAATTAGGCAGGCAATTAGGCAGTTAATTAGGCGGTCAATTAGGCAGGCAATTGGGCAGTTAATTAGGCAGTTAATTAGGCAGACAATTGGGCAGTTAATAAGGCAGTTAATTAGGCAGGCAATTTGAAAGTTAATTAGGCAGTTAATTAGACAGGCAATTAGGCATTTCATAAGGCCGTTAATTAGGCAGACACTTAAGCTGTTAATTAGGCAGTTAATTAGGCAGGCAATTGGGCAGTTAATTAGGCAGTTAATTAAGCAGGCAATTGGGCAGTTAATTAGGCAGTTAATTAGGCAGGCAATTAAGCAGATAGTAAGGCAGGCAATTAGGCAGGCAATTAGGCAGTTAAATAGGCGGTCAATTAGGCAGGCAATTGGGCAGTTAATTAGGCAGTTAATTAGACAGGCATTTAGGAAGTTAATAAGGCAGTCAATTAGGCAGGCAATTGGGCAGTTAATTAAGCAGTTAATTAGGCAGGCAATTAAGCAGAAAATTAGGCAGGCAATAAGGCAGATAATTAAGCAGAAAATTAGGCAGGCAATAAGGCAGATAATTAAGCAGGCAATTAGGCAGGCAATTAGGCAGTTTATTAGTCAAGCAATTATGCAGTTAATTAGGCAAGCAATTAGGCAGGCAATTAGGCAGGCAATTAGGCAGTTAATTAGGCAGTTAATTAGACAGGCCATTAGGCATTTAATTAGGCAGTTAATTAGGCAGGCAATTGTGCAGTTAATTAGGTAGATAATTAGGCAGGCAATTAGGCAGGCAATTAGGCAGTTAATTAGGCAGGCAATTAGGAAGGTAATTAGGCAGGCAATTAGGCAGGCAATTAAGCAGGCAATCAGGCAGGCAATTAGGCAGTTTATTAGTCAAGCAATTAGGCAGGCAATTAGGCAGGCAATTAGGCAATTATGCAGTTAATTATTCACGCAATTGGGCAGATAATTAGGCAGTTAATTAGGCAGGCAATTTGGCAGTTAAATAGGCAGTTAATTAGGCAGGCAGTTTGGCAGGCAATTAGGCAGTTAATTAGGCAGGCAATTGGGCAGTTAATTAGGCAGTTAATTAGACAGGCAATTAGGCATTTAAATAAGGCAGTTAATTAGGCAGGCATTTGTGCAGTTAATTAGGTAGTTAATTAGGCAGGCAATTAGGCAGATAATAAGGCATGCAATTAAGCAGTTATTTAGGCAGGCAATTAGGCAGGCAATAAGGCAGGCAATTAGGAAGTTAAATAGGCAGGCAATTAGGCAGGCAATTAAGCAGGCAATTAGGCAGGCAATTAAGCAGGCAATTAGGCAGGCAATAAGGCAGTTTATTAGTCAAGCAAATAGGCAGGCAATTAGGCAGGCAATTAGGCAGGTAATTAAGCAGGCAATTATGCAGTTAATTAGGCAAGCAATTAGGCACGCATGCAATTAGTCAGGCAGTTTATTAGGCAGGCAGGCAAATTGGCAATTTAATTAGGCGGTCAATTAGGCAGGCAATTTGGCAGTTAATTAGGCAGTTAATTAGACAGGCAGGCAATTTGGCAAGTAATTAGGCAGGCTATTAGTCAGTCGCACCTGTGTTTCCGTGCCATGTGCGTCTCTGCCTGAGGACGGGAGCAGATAGCAGTTCCCGAAACGTCGCTTGTTTCTGTTTAGGTAAAACTATTGTATTTGTTTGTTTTTTCGTTTTGTCATGTTTTTTGTCTCGCTTCAACTGTTGTGCTGAATTATTTTGGGTTTCAATATTTTTGTGTTGTCATCATTTGTGGGGATTTTTTCGTTCTCTTAGTACATTTTTCTTTGTTTTTTCTTTGTTTCCTGACCATATTCCTGTTTCGGAATATTTTGTGGTGTTCATATCCTTGTTGACAACAGCATTTGTTTGCTTAATTTTGTGTGTTTTTTGTATATTTTTTTGAGTATTTTTATTTTTATTTTTATTTATTTATTTTATTTATTAGTTTTTCTTCAACAGAAAAAGTTCTTAGCAATGGCGTATGTCCAAAAACTTACATCAAGTCATGCACTCCCATTGCACAAATCTTTTAAAGATAACACAATTAGGCAGGCAGGCAATTAGGCAGGCAGGCAATTAGGCAGGCAATTTAGCAGTTTATTAGGCAGGCAGGCAATTTGGCAGGTAATTAGGCAGGCTATTAGGCAGGCTATTAGGCAGGTTTTAGGCATACAATTAAGCAGGCAATTAGTCAGATAATTAAGCAGGCAATTAGGCAGTTAATTAGGTGGTCAATTAGGCAGCCAATTGGGCAGTTAATTAGGCAGTTAATTAGGCAGGCAATTGGGCAGTTAATTAGTTAGTTAATTAGGCAGGCAATTAAGCAGTTAATAAGGCAGGCAATTAGGCAGATAATTAAGCAGGTAATTAGGCAGTTAATTAGGCAGGCAATTAAGCAGATAATTAGGCAGGCAATTAGGCAGATAATTAATCAGGCAATTAGGTGGTTTATTAGGCGGTCAATTAAGCAGGCAATTAGGCAGTTAATTAAACAGGCAATTGGGCAGTTAATTAGGCAGTTAATTAGACAGGCAATTAGGCATTTAATTAGGAGTTAATTAGGCAGGCAATTAAGCAGATAATTAGGCAAGCAATTAGGCAGGCACTTAGGCTGTTAATAAGGCATTTAATTAGGCAGGCAATTGGGCAGTTAATTAGGCAGGCAATTGGGCAGGCAATAAGGCAGTTAATTAGACAGGCAATTAGGCAGGCACTTAGGCAGTTAATTAGGCAGGCAATTAGGCTGATAATAAGGCAGGCAATTAGGAAGTTAATTAGGCAGGCAGTTAGGCAGTTAATTAGGCGGTCTATTAGGCAGGCAATTGGGCAGTTAATTAGGCAGTTAATTAGGCAGGCAATTGGGCAGTTAATTAGGCAGTTAATTAGGCAGGCAATTAAGCAGATAATTAGGCAGTTAATTAGGCAGGCAATTAGGCAGTTAATTAGGCTGTCAATTAGGCAGGCAATTAAGCAGATAATTAGGCAGATAATTAGGCAGGCAATTAGGCAAATAATTAAGCAGGCAATTAGGTGGTTAATTAGGCGGTCAATTAAGCAGGCAATTAGGCAGTTAATTAAACAGGCTATTGGGCAGTTAATTAGGCAGTTAATTAGACAGGCAATTAGGCATTTAATTAAGAGTTAATTAGGCAGGCAATTAAGCAGATAATTAGGCAGGCAATTAAAAAGGCAATTAGGCAGTTAATTAGGCAAGCAATTAGGCAGTTAATTAGGCAGGCAATTGGGCAGTTAATTAGGCAGGCAATTGGGCAGTTAATTAGGCAGGCAATTGGGCAGGCAATTGGGCAGTTAATTAGGCAGGCAATTGGGCAGGCAATAAGGCAGTTAATTAGACAGGCAATTAGGCAGGCACTTAGGCAGTTATTTAGGCAGGCAATTAGGCTGATAATAAGGCAGGCAATTAGGCAGTTAATTAGGCAGGCAATTAGGCAGTTAATTACGCAGGCAATTAGGCAGGCAATTGGGCAGTTAATTAGGCAGTTAATTAGGCAGGCAATTGGGCAGTTAATTAGGCAGGCAATTAAGCAGACAATTAGGCAGTTAATTAGGCAGGCAATTAGGCAGTTAATTAGGCTGTCAATTAAGCAGGCAATTGGGCAATTGATTAGGCGGTCAATTAGGCAGACAATTGGGCAGTTAATTAGGCAGTTAATTAGGCAGGCTGTTGGGCAGGCAATTAGGCAGTTAATTAGGCAGTTAATTAGGCAGGCAATTGGGCAGTTAATTAGGCAGTTAATTAGACAGGCAATTAGGCATTTAATTAGGAGTTAATTAGGCAGGCAATTAAGCAGATAATTAGGCAGATAATTAGGCAGATAATTAAGCAGGCAATTAGGCAATTAATTAGGCGGTCAATTAAGCAGGCAATTAGGCAGTTAATTAGGCAGGCAATTAGGCAGTTAATTAGGCAGGCAATTGGGCAGTTAATTAGGCACGCAATTAGGCAGATGATTAAGCAGGCAATTAGGCAGGCAATTAGGCAGATAATTAAGCAGGAAATTAGGCAGTTAATTAGGCGGTCAATTAGGCAGCCAATTGGGCAGTTAATTAGGCAGTTAATTAGGCAGGCAATTGGGCAGTTAATTAGTTAGTTAATTAGGCAGGCAATAAGGCAGTTATAAGGCAGGCAATTAGGCAGATAATTAAGCAGGCAATTAGGCAATTAATTAGGCGGTCAATTAAGCAGGCATTTGGGCAGTTAATTAGGCAGTTAATTAGGCAGGCAATTGGGCAGTTAATTAGGCAGTTAATTAGGCAGGCAATTAAGCAGATAATGAAGCAGGCAATTAGGAAGGCAATTAGGCAGTTAATTAGTCAGGCAATTAGGCAGATAATTAAGCAGGCAATTAGGCAGTTAATAAGCCGGTCAATTAGGCAATTGGGAAGTTAATTAGGCAGGCAATTGGGCACATAATTAGGCAGTTAATTAGGCAGGCAATTAGGCAGTTAATTATGCAGGCAATTAGGCAGATGATTAAGCAGGCAATTAGGCAGTTAATTAGGCGGTCAAAAAGCAGGCAATTAAAGCAGGCAATAAGGCAGTTTATTAGTCAAGCAATTAGGCAGGCAATTAGGTAGGCAATTAGGCAGGTAATTAAGCAGGCAATTATGCAGTTAATTAGTCAAGCAGGCAATTAGGCAGGCAGGCAAATAAGCAGGCAATTAAGCAGTTAATTAGGCAGTCAGGTAATTTGGCAGGTAATTAGGCAAGCTATTAGGCAGGCTGTTAGGCAGTTAATTAGGCGTTCAATTAGGCAGGCAATTGCGCAGTTAATTAGGCAGTTAATTAGGCAGGCAATTGGGCAGGTAATTAGGCTGGTAATTAGGCAGTTAATTAGGTGGTCAATTAGGCAGGCAATTGGGCAGTTAATTAGGCAGTTAATTTGGCAGCGAATTAAGTAAATAATTAGGCAGATGATTAGACAGATAATTAAGCAGGCAATTAGTCAATTAATTAGGCGCTCAATTAAGCAGTCAATTAGGCAGTTAATTAGGCAGGCAATTAGGCAGTTAATTAGGCAGGCAATTGGGCAGTTAATTAGGCAGGCAATTAGGCAGATGATTAAGCAGGCAATTAGGCAGATAATTAAGCAGGCAATTAGGCAGTTAATTAGGTGGTCAATTATGCAGCCAATTGGGCAGTTAATTAGGCAGGCAATTAGGCAGGCAATTAGGCAGATAATTAAGCAGGCAATCAGGCAGTTAATAAGCCTGGCAATTAGGCAGGCACTTAGGCGGTTAATTAGGCAGGCAATTAGGCAGATAATAAAGCAGACAATTAGGCAGGCAATTAGGCAGGGAATTAGGCAGTTAATTAGGCAGGCAATTGGGCATGCAATTGGACAGTTATTTAGGCAGTTAATAAGGCAGGCAATTAAGCAGATAATTAGGCAGGCAATTAGGCAGTTTATTAGTCAAGCAATTAGGCAGGCAATTAGGCAGGCAATTAGGCAGGTAATTAAGCAGGCAATTATGCAGTTAATTAGGCAAGCATTTAGGCAAGCAGGCAATTATGCAGTTAATTGGGCAAGCAATTAGGCAAGCAGGCAATTTGGTAGGCAGGTAAATAAGCAGGCGGTTAATTAGTTAATTAGGCAGGCAGCCAATTTGGCAGGTTATAAGGCTGGTAATTAGGCAGGCTATTAGGCAGTTAATTAGGTGGTCAATTAGGCAGGCAATTGGGCAGTTAATTAGGCAGATAATTAGACAGATAATTAAGCAGGCAATTAGGCAATTAATTAGGCGCTAAATTAAGCAGGCAATTAGCAGTTAATTAGGCAGGCAATTAGGCAGTTAATTAGGCAGGCAATTGGGCAGTTAATTAGGCAGGCAATTAGGCAGATGATTAAGCAGGCAATTAGGCAGGCAATTATGCAGATAATTAAGCAGGCAATTAGGCAGTTAATTAGGCGGTAAATTAGGCAGCCAATTAGGCAGTTAATTAGGCAGTTTATTAGTCAAGCAATTAGGCAGGCAATTAGGCAGGCAATAAGGCAGGTTATTAAGCAGGCAATTAGGCAGGCAATAAGGCAGGTTATTAAGCAGGCAATTATGCAGTTAATTAGGCAAGCAATTAGGCAGGCAATTAGGCAGGCAATTAGGCAGTTAATTAGGCAGTTAATTAGACAGGCCATTAGGCATTTAATTAGGCAGTTGATTAGGCAGGAAATTGTGCAGTTAATTAGGTAGATCATTAGGCAGGCAATTAGGCAGGCAATTAGGCAGTTAATTAGGCAGGCAATTAGGAAGTTAATTAGGCAGGCAATTAGGAAGGCAATTAAGCCGGCAATCAGGCAGGCAATTAGGCAGTTTATTAGTCAAGCAATTAGGCAGGCAATTAGGCAGGCAATTAGGCAGTTATTTAGGCAGTTAATTAGGCAGGCAATAGGGCAATTAATTAGGCAGTTAATTGGACAGGCAATTAGGAAGTTAATTAGGCTGTCAATTAGGCAGGCAATTGGGCAGTTAATTAGGTAGTTAATTAGGCAGGCAATTGGGCAGTTTATTAGGCAGTTATTAGGCATGCAATTAAGCAGATAATTAAGCAGATAATTAGGCAGGCAATAAGGCAGATAATTAAGCAGGCAATTAGGCGGTTAATTAGGCGGTCAATTAGGCAGGCAATTAGGCAGTTTATTAGGCAGGCAATTGGGCAGTTAATTAGGCAGTTAATTAGACAGGCTATTAGGCATTTAATTAGGAGTTAATTAGGCAGGCAATTAAGCAGATAATTAGGCAGGCAATTAGGCAGATAATTAGGCAGTTAATTAGGCATTTAATTAGGCAGGCAATTGGGCAGTTTATAAGGCAGTCAATTAGGCAGGCAATTGGGGAGTTAATTAGGCAGGCAATTAAGCAGATAATTAGGCAGGCAATTAGGCAGGCAATTAAGCAGATAGTTAGGCAGGCAATTAGGCAGGCAATTAGGCAGTTAAATAGGCGGTCAATTAGGCAGGCAATTGGGCAGTTAATTAGGCAGTTAATTAGACAGGCATTTAGGAAGTTAATAAGGCAGTCAATTAGGCAGGCAATTGGGCAGTTAATTAGGCAGTTAAATAGGCAGGCAATTAAGCAGATAATTAGGCAGTTAATTAGGCATGCAATTGGGCAGTTAATTAGGCAGTTAATTAGACAGGCAATTAGGCAAGCAGACAATAAGGCAGGCAGGCAAATAAGCAGCTAATTAAGCAGTTAATTAGGCAGGCAGGCAATTTGGCAAGTAATTAGGCAGGCTATTAGGCAGGCAATTAGGCATTTAATTAGGAGTTAATTAGGCAGGCAATTAAGCAGATAAATAGGCAGGCAATTGGGCAGGCAATTAGGCAATTAGGCAGTTAATTATTCAGGAAATTGGGCAGATAATTAGGCAGTTAATTAGGCAGGCAATTTGGCAGTTAAATAGGCAGTTAATTAGGCAGGCAGTTGGGCAGGCAATTAGGCAGTTAATTAGGCAGGCAATTGGGCAGTTAATTAGGCAGTTAATTAGACAGGCAATTAGGCAAGCAGACAATAAGGCAGGCAGGCAAATAAGCAGGCAATTAAGCAGTTAATTAGGCAGGCAGGCAATTTGGCAAGTAATTAGGCAGGCTATTAGGCAGGCTATTAGGCAGTTGATTAGGCGGTCAATTAGGCAGACAATTGGGCAGTTAATTAGGCAGTTAATTGGGCAGGCAGTTGGGCAGGCAATTAGGCAGTTAATTAGGCAGGCAATTGGGCAGTTAATAAGACAGGCAATTAGGCATTTAAATAAGGCAGTTAATTAGGCAGGCATTTGTGCAGTTAATTAGGTAGTTAATTAGGCAGGCAATTAGGCAGATAATTAAGCTGTTAATTAGGCAGTTAATTAGGCAGTCAATTAGGCAGGCAGTTAATTAGGCAGTTAATTAAACAGGCAATTAGGCGGTTAATTAAACAGGCAAATGGGCAGTTAATTAGGCAGTTAATTAGACAGGCAATTAGGCATTTAATTAAGAGTTAATTAGGCAGGCAATTAAGCAGATAATAAGGCAGGCAATTAAAAGGCAATTAGGCAGTTTATTAGGCAGGCAATTAGGCAGGCACTTAGGCAGTTAATTAGGCAGTTAATTATGCAGGCAATTGGGCTGTTTATTAGGCGGCAATTGGGCAGGCAATTAAGCAGGCACTTAGGCAGTTATTAAGGCAGGCAATAAGGCTGATAATAAGGCAGGCTATTAGGCATACAATTAGGCAGTTAATTAGGCGGTCAATTAGGCAGGCAGTTAATTAGGCAGTTAATTAAGCAGGCAATTAGGCGGTTAATTAGACAGGCAATTAGGCATTTAATTAGGCAGTTAATTAGGCAGGCAATTGTGCAGTTTATTAGGCAGTTAATTAGGCAAATAATTAGGCAGGCAATAAGCAGATAATTAGGCAGTTAATAAGGCAGGCAATTAAGCAGATAATTAAACAGGCAATTAGGCAGATAATTAATCAGGCAATTAGGTGGTTAATTAGGCGGTCAATTAAGCAGGCAATTAGGCAGTTAATTAAACAGATAATTGGGCAGTTAATTAGGCAGTTAATTAGACAGGCAATTAGGCATTTAATTAGGAGTTAATTAGTCAGGCAATTAAGCAGATAATTAGGCAGGCAATTAAAAAGGCAATTAGGGAGTTAATTAGGCAAGCAATTAGGCAGGCACTTAGGCTATTAATTAGGCAGTTAATTAGGCAGGCAATTGGGCAGTTAATTAGGCAGGCAATTGGGCAGGCAATAAGGCAGTTAATTAGACAGGCAATTAGGCAGGCACTTAGGCAGTTAATTAGGCAGGCAATTAGGCTGATAATAAGGCAGGCAATAAGGCAGTTAATTAGGCAGGCAATTAGGCAGTTAATTAGGCGGTCAATTAGGCAGGCAATTGGGCAGTTAATTAGGCAGTTAATTAGGCAGGCAATTGGGCAGTTAATTAGGCAGTTAATTAGCAGGCAATTAAGCAGATAATTAGGCAGTTAATTGGGCAGGCAATTAGGCAGTTAATTAGGCTGTCAATTAGGCAGGCAATTAAGCAGATAATTAAGCAGATAATTAGGCAGGCAATTAGGCAGATAATTAAGCAGGCAATTAGGTGGTTAATTAGGCAGTCAATTAAGCAGGCAAATTAGGCAGTTAATTAAACAGGCAATTGGGCAGTTAATTAGGCAGTTAATTAGATAGGCAATTAGGCATTTAATTAGGAGTAAATTAGGCAGGCAATTAAGCAGATAATTAGGCAGGCAATTAAAAAGGCAATTAGGCAGTTAATTAGGCAAGCAATTAGGCAGGCACTTAGGCAGTTAATTAGGCAGTTAATTAGGCAGGCAATTGGGCAGTTAATTAGGCAGGCAATTGGGCAGGCAATAAGGCAGTTAATTAGACAGGCAATTAGGCAGGCACTTAGGCAGTTATTTAGGCAGGCAATTAGGCTGATAATAAGGCAGGCAATTAGGCAGTAAATTAGGCAGGCATTTAGGCAGTTAATTAGGCTGTCAATTAGGCAGGCAATTGGGCAGTTGATTAGGCGGTTAATTTGGCAGACAATTGGGCAGTTAATAAGGCAGTTAATTAGGCAGGCAATTTGAAAGTTAATTAGGCAGTTAATTAGACAGGCAATTAGGCATTTCATTAGGCCGTTAATTAGGCAGACACTTAAGCTGTTAATTAGGCAGCTAATTAGGCAGGCAATTGGGCAGTTAATTAGGCAGTTAATTAAGCAGGCAATTGGGCAGTTAATTAGGCAGTTAATTAGGCAGGCAATTAAGCAGATAGTTAGGCAGGCAATTAGGCAGGCAATTAGGCAGTTAAATAGGCGGTCAATTAGGCAGGCAATTGGGCAGTTAATTAGGCAGTTAATTAGACAGGCATTTAGGAAGTTAATAAGGCAGTCAATTAGGCAGGCAATTGGGCAGTTAGTTAGGCAGTTAATTAGGCAGGCAATTAAGCAGAAAATTAGGCAGGCAATAAGGCAGATAATTAAGCAGAAAATTAGGCAGGCAATAAGGCAGATAATTAAGCAGGCAATTAGGCAGGCAATTAGGCAGTTTATTAGTCAAGCAATTATGCAGTTAATTAGGCAAGCAATTAGGCAGGCAATTAGGCAGGCAATTAGGCAGTTAATTAGGCAGTTAATTAGACAGGCCATTAGGCATTTAATTAGGCAGTTAATTAGGCAGGCAATTGTGCAGTTAATTAGGTAGATAATTAGGCAGGCAATTAGGCAGGCAATTAGGCAGTTAATTAGGCAGGCAATTAGGAAGGTAATTAGGCAGGCAATTAGGCAGGCAATTAAGCAGGCAATCAGGCAGGCAATTAGGCAGTTTATTAGTCAAGCAATTAGGCAGGCAATTAGGCAGGCAATTAGGCAATTATGCAGTTAATTATTCACGCAATTGGGCAGATAATTAGGCAGTTAATTAGGCAGGCAATTTGGCAGTTAAATAGGCAGTTAATTAGGCAGGCAGTTGGGCAGGCAATTAGGCAGTTAATTAGGCAGGCAATTGGGCAGTTAATTAGGCAGTTAATTAGACAGGCAATTAGGCATTTAAATAAGGCAGTTAATTAGGCAGGCATTTGTGCAGTTAATTAGGTAGTTAATTAGGCAGGCAATTAGGCAGATAATAAGGCATGCAATTAAGCAGTTATTTAGGCAGGCAATTAGGCAGGCAATAAGGCAGGCAATTAGGAAGTTAAATAGGCAGGCAATTAGGCAGGCAATTAAGCAGGCAATTAGGCAGGCAATTAAGCAGGCAATTAGGCAGGCAATAAGGCAGTTTATTAGTCAAGCAAATAGGCAGGCAATTAGGCAGGCAATTAGGCAGGTAATTAAGCAGGCAATTATGCAGTTAATTAGGCAAGCAATTAGGCACGCATGCAATTAGTCAGGCAGTTTATTAGGCAGGCAGGCAAATTGGCAGGTAATTAGGCGGTCAATTAGGCAGGCAATTTGGCAGTTAATTAGGCAGTTAATTAGACAGGCATTTAGGAAGTTAATAAGGCAGTCAATTAGGCAGGCAATTGGGCAGTTAGTTAGGCAGTTAATTAGGCAGGCAATTGGGCAGTTAGTTAGGCAGTTAATTAGGCAGGCAATTGGGCAGTTAATTAGGCAGTTAATTAAGCAGGCAATTGGGCAGTTAATTAGGCAGTTAATTAGGCAGGCAAATGGGCAGTTAATTAGGCAGTTAATTAGGCAGGCAATTAAGCAGAAAATTAGGCAGGCAATAAGGCAGATAATTAAGCAGAAAATTAGGCAGGCAATAAGGCAGATAATTAAGCAGATAATTAGGCAGTTAATTAGGCATGCAATTGGGCAGTTAATTAGGCAGTTAATTAGACAGGCAATTAGGCAAGCAGACAATAAGGCAGGCAGGCAAATAAGCAGGCAATTAAGCAGTTAATTAGGCAGGCAGGCAATTTGGCAAGTAATAAGGCAGGCTATTAGGCAGGCAATTAGGCATTTAATTAGGAGTTAATTAGGCAGGCAATTAAGCAGATAATTAGGCAGGCAATTAGGCAGGCAATTAGGCAATTAGGCAGTTAATTATTCAGGAAATTGGGCAGATAATTAGGCAGTTAATTAGGCAGGCAATTTGGCAGTTAAATAGGCAGTTAATTAGGCAGGCAGTTGGGCAGGCAATTAGGCAGTTAATTAGGCAGGCAATTGGGCAGTTAATTAGGCAGTTAATTAGACAGGCAATTAGGCAATTAGACAATAAGGCAGGCAGGCATATAAGCAGGCAATTAAGCAGTTAATTAGGCAGGCAGGCAATTTGGCAAGTAATTAGGCAGGCTATTAGGCAGGTTATTAGGCAGTTGATTAGGCGGTCAATTAGGCAGACAATTGGGCAGTTAATTAGGCAGTTAATTGGGCAGGCAGTTGGGCAGGCAATTAGGTAGTTATTAGGCAGGCAATTAGGCAGATAATTAAGCAGTTAATTAGGCAGTTAATTAGGCGGTCAATTAGGCAGGCAGTTAATTAGGCAGTTAATTAAACAGGCAATTAGGCGGTTAATTAAACAGGCAAATGGTCAGTTAATAAGGCAGTTAATTAGACAGGCAATTAGGCATTTAATTAAGAGTTAATTAGGCAGGCAATTAAGCAGATAATAAGGCAGGCAATTAAAAGGCAATTAGGCAGTTTATTAGGCAGGAAATTAGGCAGGCACTTAGGCAGTTAATTAGGCAGTTAATTATGCAGGCAATTGGGCTGTTTATTAGGAGGCAATTGGGCAGGCAATTAAGCAGGCACTTAGGCAGTTATTAAGGCAGGCAATAAGGCTGATAATAAGGCAGGCTATTAGGCATACAATTAGGCAGGCAATTAGGCAGATAATTAGGCGGTCAATTAGGCAGGCAGTTAATTAGGCAGTTAATTAAGCAGGCAATTAGGCGGTTAATTAGACAGGCAATTAGGCATTTAATTAGGCAGTTAATTAGGCAGGCAATTGTGCAGTTTATTAGGCAGTTAATTAGGCAAATAATTAGGCAGGCAATTAAGCAGATAATTAGGCAGTTAATAAGGGAGGCAATTAAGCAGATAATTAAGCAGATAATTAAACAGGCAATTAGGCAGATAATTAATCAGGCAATTAGGTGGTTAATTAGGCGGTCAATTAAGCAGGCAATTAGGCAGTTAATTAAACAGATAATTGGGCAGTTAATTAGGCAGTTAATTAGACAGGCAATAAGGCATTTAATTAGGAGTTAATTAGTCAGGCAATTAAGCAGATAATTAGGCAGGCAATTAAAAAGGCAATTAGGGAGTTAATTAGGCAAGCAATTAGGCAGGCACTCAGGCTATTAATTAGGCAGTTAATTAGGCAGGCAATTGGGCAGTTAATTAGGCAGGCAATTGGGCAGGCAATAAGGCAGTTAATTAGACAGGCAATTAGGCAGGCACTTAGGCAGTTAATTAGGCAGGCAATTAGGCTGATAATAAGGCAGGCAATAAGGCAGTTAATTAGGCAGGCAATTAGGCAGTTAATTAGGCGGTCAATTAGGCAGGCAATTGGGCAGTTAATTAGGCAGTTAATTAGGCAGTTAATTAGGCAGTTAATTAGCAGGCAATTAAGCAGATAATTAGGCAGTTAATTGGGCAGGCAATTAGGCAGTTAATTAGGCTGTCAATTAGGCAGGCAATTAAGCAGATAATTAAGCAGATAATTAGGCAGGCAATTAGGCAGATAATTAAGCAGGCAATTAGGTGGTTAATTAGGCGGTCAATTAAGCAGGCAATTAGGCAGTTAATTAAACAGGCAATTGGGCAGTTAATTAGGCAGTTAATTAGATAGGCAATTAGGCATTTAATTAGGAGTAAATTAGGCAGGCAATTAAGCAGATAATTAGGCAGGCAATTAAAAAGGCAATTAGGCTGTTAATTAGGCAAGCAATTAGGCAGGCACTTAGGCAGTTAATTAGGCAGTTAATTAGGCAGGCAATTGGGCAGTTAATTAGGCAGGCAATTGGGCAGGCAATAAGGCAGTTAATTAGACAGGCAATTAGGCAGGTACTTAGGCAGTTATTTAGGCAGGCAATTAGGCTGATAATAAGGCAGGCAATTAGGCAGTAAATTAGGCAGGCATTTAGGCAGTTAATTAGGCTGTCAATTAGGCAGGCAATTGGGCAGTTGATTAGGCGGTTAATTAGGCAGACAATTGGGCAGTTAATAAGGCAGTTAATTAGGCAGGCAATTTGAAAGTTAATTAGACAGGCAATTAGGCATTTCATTAGGTTGTTAATTAGGCAGACACTTAAGCTGTTAATTAGGCAGTTAATTAGACAGGCAATTAGGCAGGCACTTAGGCAGTTAATTAGGCAGGCAATTATGCTGATAATAAAGCAGGCAATTAGGCAGTTAATTAGGCAGGCAATTAGGCAGTTAATAAGGCGGTCAATTAGGCAGTC
>NW_026963051.1:10000-22703 GCF_032445375.1 Bacillus rossius redtenbacheri | reverse complement strand
TTAACACAGGCTGGGAGAAGCAAGCCTGCGGGACTCTGCAATACATTGAGCGGGGAGCCAGAAAATTCTGGCGGCGACCGAGGCCTCCGCGGCCGGGGAAATAATCCTCGGTAATTTTACATGTTAAATTAACATGTGTATTAACACAGGCTGGGAGAAGCAGGCATTCTGGACTTTGAAAAATTTCGAGCAGGGGCCGGAGAAATTCTCCCGGCGACCGAGGCCTCCGCGGCCGGGAGAACTTCGGCGCTCGGGCTCCGCGTGTACCCGCCGCAAGGCCCATTTTGGTTATATAGGGGGTAGTGGTGTCTCTGGAGGGAAAAAATACACGGTAAATATTGCAGCCAGAGCCTATGGCAATCTGTTGGCGACCGAGGCCTCCACACGCCGGCAAATTTTCGGCTCTCGGACTGTGTGTATTCCACTGGAGACAGGCCTGCGGGACTCTGTAATATATTGAGCCGGGAGCCAGAAAATTCTGGCGGCGACCGAGGCCTCCGCGGCCGGGGAAATAATCCTCGGTAATTTTACATGTTAAATTAACATGTGTATTAACACAGGCTGGGAGAAGCAAGCCTGCGGGTCGCTGCAATATATTGAGCGGGGAGCCAGAAAATTCTGGCGGCGACCGAGGCCTCCGCGGCCGGGGAAATAATCCTCGGTAATTTTACATGTTAAATTAACATGTGTATTAACACAGGCTTGGAGAAGCAAGCCTGCGGGACTCTGCAATACATTGAGCGGGGAGCCAGAAAATTCTGGCGGCGACCGCGGCCTCTGCGGCCAGGGAAATAATCCTCGGTAATTTTACATGTTAAATAACCATGTGTATTAACACAGGCTGGGAGAAGCAAGCATGCGGGACTCTGCAATATATTGAGCAGGGAGCCAGAAAATTCTGGCTGCGACCGAGGCCTCTGCGGCGAGGAAATGGTCATTGGTAATTTTACATGTTAAATTAACATGTGTTTTAACACAGGCTGGGAGATGCAGGCATTCTGGACTTAGAAAAATTTCGAGCAGGGGCCCGAGAAATTCTCCCGGCGACCGAGGCCTCTGCGGCCGGGAGAACTCTCGAAAACCACCTCGTTCGTGGTTGTTTGCCGTGCGGGGCGAATCGGGAAATCTAGCAAATAGCTGAAGACATTCTCCCGGCGATGGAGGCCTCGGCGGCCGGGAAAAACGCCCGCGCTCGGGCGTTGCGCGCCCCCTTGGCAAGGCCCATTTTGGGTTATATAGGGGGTAGTGGTGTCCCCGAGGGGAAAAAATTAACATGTTAAATACTGCTCCCAGGCAATTGTAAAATGTCTCGGCGACGGAAGGCACCACTACCCGGCATATTTACGCCCCTCGGACTCCGTGCGCCAGCCTGTAATAGCGAATCGGGACTTAGAAAAAAAATTCGAGCAGGGAGCCAGAACATTTTCCCGGCGATCGAGGCCTCCGCGGCCGAGGAATTTGTCATTGGTGATTTTGCATGTTAAATTAACATGTGTATTAACACAGGCTTGGAGAAGCAAGCCTGCGGGACTCTGCAATACATTGAGCGGGCAGCCAGAAAATTCTGGCGGCGACCGTGGCCTCCGCGGCCGGGGAAATAATCCTCTGTAATTTTACATGTTAAATTAACATGTGTATTAACACAGGCTTGGAGAAGCAAGCCTGCGGGACTCTGCAATACATTGAGCGGGGAGCCAGAAATTTCTGGCGGCGACCGAGGCCTCTGCGGCCGGGATAATAATCCTTGGTAATTTTACATGTTAAATTAACATGTGTATTAACACAGGCTGGGAGAACTAGGCATTCTGGACTTTGAAAAATTTCGAGCAGGGGCCGGAGAAATTCTCCCGGCGACCGAGGCCTCCGCGGCCGGGAGAACTCTCGGCGCTCGGGCTCCGCGTCTACCCATGGGGAGCGGGCAGCCAGAAAATTCTGGCGGCGACCGAGGCCTCCGCGGCCGAGGAAAAGGTCATTGGTAATATTACATGTTAAATTAACATGTGTATTAACACATGCTGGGAGAAGCAGGCATTCTGGACTTTGAAAAATTTCGAGCAGGGGCCGGAGAAATTCTCCCGGCGACCGAGGCCTCCGCGGCCGGGAGAACTCTCGGCGCTCGGGCTCCGCGTCTACCCTTGGGGAGCGGGCAGCCAGAAAATTCTGGCGGCGACCGAGGCCTCCGCGGCCGAGGAAATGGTCCTTGGTGATTTTACATGTTAAATTAACATGTGTATTAACACAGGCTGGGAGAAGCAGGCATTCTGGACTTTGGAAAATTTCGAGCAGGGGCCGGAGAAAATCTCCCGGCGACCGAGGCCTCTGCGGCCGGGAGAACTCTCGGCGCTCGGGCTCCGGGTGTACCCGCGGCAAGGCCCATTTTGTGTTATATAGGGGGTAGTGGTGTCCCGAGGGGGAAAAAATTAACATGTTAAATACTGCTTCCAGGCAATAGGAAAATGTCTCGGCGACGGAACACACCACTACCCGGCGAATTCCCGCCCCTCGGACTCCGTGCGCCAGCTAGTAAGAGCGAATCGGGACTTGGAAAAAATTTTATCGGGGAGCCAGAAAATTCTCCCGGCGATCAAGGCAATCACCGCCGGGAGAATTTTTTCTAGCTAACCGATTGAAATTTTCAAAGTACCAATTGCCTCGAAAACAACCACGAACGTAAAACAACCACGAACGGAAAACAACCACGAACGACAACAACCACGAACGACAACAACCACGAACGACAACAACCACGAACGGAAAACAACCCCGAACGACAACAACCACGAACGCACAACAACCACGAATGAAAACAACCACGAACAGTAAACAACCACGAACGAAAACAACCACGAACGAAAACCACCTCGTTCGTGGTTGTTCGCCTTGTGGGGCGAATCGGGACATCATGCAAATAGCTGGAGACATTCTCCCGGCGATCGAGGCCTCGGCGCCCGGGAAAAATGCCCGCGCTCGGGCGTTGTGGGCACCCATTGCATGGCCCATTTTGGGTTATATAGGGGGTAGTGGTGTCCCGAGGGGGAAAAAATTAACATGTTAAATACTGCTCCCAGGCAATTGTAAAATGTCTCGGCGACGGAAGGCACCACTACCCGGCATATTTCCGCCCCTCGGACTCCGTGCGCCAGCCTGTAATAGCGAATCGGGACTTAGAAAAAATTCGAGCAGAGAGCCAGAAAATTCTCCCGGCGATGGAGGCCTCCGCGGCCGAGGAAATTGTCATTGGTGATTTTGCATGTTAAATTAACATGTGTATTAACACAGGCTTGGAGAAGCAAGCCTGCGGGACTCTGCAATACATTGAGCGGGGAGCCAGAAAATTCTGGCGGCGACCGAGGCCTCCGCGGCCGGGAGAACTCTCGGCGCTCGGGCTCCGCGTCTACACATGGGGAGCGGGCAGCCAGAAAATTCTGGCGGCGACCGAGGCCTCCGCGGCCGAGGAAATGGTCCTTGGTGATTTTACATGTTAAATTAACATGTGTATTAACACAGGCTGGGAGAAGCAAGCCTGCGGGTCGCTGCAATATATTGAGCGGGGAGCCAGAAATTTCTGGCGGCGATCGAGGCCTCCGCGGCCGGGGAAATAATCCTCGGTAATTTTACATGTTAAATTAACATGTGTATTAACACAGGCTTGGAGAAGCAAGCCTGCGGGTCTCTGCAATACATTGAGCGGGGAGCCAGAAATTTCTGGCGGCGACCGAGGCCTCTGCGGCCGGGATAATAATCCTTGGTAATTTTACATGTTAAATTAACATGTGTATTAACACAGGCTGGGAGAACTAGGCATTCTGGACTTTGAAAAATTTCGAGCAGGGGCCAGAGAAATTCTCCCGGCGACAGAGGCCTCCGCGGCCGGGAGAAATCTCGGCGCTCGGGCAGCGCGTCTACCCATGGGGAGCGGGCAGCCAGAAAATTCTGGCGGCGACCGAGGCCTCCGCGGACGAGGAAAAGGTCATTGGTAATATTACATGTTAAATTAACATGTGTATTAACACATGCTGGGAGAAGCAGGCATTCTGGACTTTGAAAAATTTCGAGCAGGGGCCGGAGAAATTCTCCCGGCGACCGAGGCCTCCGCGGCCGGGAGAACTCTCGGCGCTCGGGCTCCGCGTCTACCAATGGGGAGCGGGCAGCCAGAAAATTCTGGCGGCGACCGAGGCCTCCGCGGCCGAGGAAATGGTCCTTGTTGATTTTACATGTTAAATTAACATGTGTATTAACACAGGCTGGGAGAAGCAAGCCTGCGGGACTCTGCAATACATTGAGCGGGGAGCCAGAAAATTCTGGCGGCGACCGAGGCCTCCGCGGCCGAGGAAATGGTCCTCAATGATTTTACATGTTAAATTAACATGTGTATTAACACAGGCTGGGAGAAGCAAGCCTGCGGGACTCTGCAATACATTGAGCGGGGAGCCAGAAAATTCTGGCGGCGACCGAGGCCTCCGCGGCCGGGGAAATAATCCTCGGTAATTTTACATGTTAAATTAACATGTGTATTAACACAGGCTGGGAGAAGCAGGCATTCTGGACTTTGAAAAATTTCGAGCAGGGGCCGGAGAAATTCTCCCGGCGACCGAGGCCTCCGCGGCCGGGAGAACTTCGGCGCTCGGGCTCCGCGTGTACACGCCGCAAGGCCCATTTTGGGTTATATAGGGGGTAGTGGTGTCTCTGGAGGGAAAAAATACACGGTAAATATTGCAGCCAGAGCCTATGGCAATCTGTTGGCGACCGAGGCCTCCACACCCCGGCAAATTTTCGGCTCTCGGACTGTGTGTATTCCACTGGAGACAGGCCTGCGGGACTCTGTAATATATTGAGCCGGGAGCCAGAAAATTCTGGCGGCGACCGAAGCCTCCGCGGCCGGGGAAATAATCCTCGGTAATTTTACATGTTAAATTAACATGTGTATTAACACAGGCTGGGAGAAGCAAGCCTGCGGGTCGCTGCAATATATTGAGCGGGGAGCCAGAAAATTCTGGCGGCGACCGAGGCCTCCGCGGCCGGGGAAATAATCCTCGGTAATTTTACATGTTAAATTAACATGTGTATTAACACAGGCTTGGAGAAGCAAGCCTGCGGGACTCTGCAATACATTGAGCGGGGAGCCAGAAAATTCTGGCGGCGACCGCGGCCTCTGCGGCCAGGGAAATAATCCTCGGTAATTTTACATGTTAAATAACCATGTGTATTAACACAGGCTGGGAGAAGCAAGCATGCGGGACTCTGCAATATATTGAGCAGGGAGCCAGAAAATTCTGGCTGCGACCGAGGCCTCTGCGGCCGAGGAAATGGTCATTGGTAATTTTACATGTTAAATTAACATGTGTTTTAACACAGGCTGGGAGATGCAGGCATTCTGGACTTAGAAAAATTTCGAGCAGGGGCCCGAGAAATTCTCCCGGCGACCGAGGCCTCCGCGGCCGGGAGAACTCTCGAAAACCACCTCGTTCGTGGTTGTTTGCCGTGCGGGGCGAATCGGGAAATCTAGCAAATAGCTGAAGACATTCTCCCGGCGATGGAGGCCTCGGCGGCCGGGAAAAACGCCCGCGCTCGGGCGTTGCGCGCCCCCTTGGCAAGGCCCATTTTGGGTTATATAGGGGGTAGTGGTGTCCCGAGGGGAAAAAATTAACATGTTAAATACTGCTCCCAGGCAATTGTAAAATGTCTCGGCGACGGAAGGCACCACTACCCGGCATATTTACGCCCCTCGGACTCCGTGCGCCAGCCTGTAATAGCGAATCGGGACTTAGAAAAAAAATTCGAGCAGGGAGCCAGAACATTTTCCCGGCGATCGAGGCCTCCGCGGCCGAGGAATTTGTCATTGGTGATTTTGCATGTTAAATTAACATGTGTATTAACACAGGCTTGGAGAAGCAAGCCTGCGGGACTCTGCAATACATTGAGCGGGCAGCCAGAAAATTCTGGCGGCGACCGAGGCCTCCGCGGCCGGGGAAATAATCCTCTGTAATTTTACATGTTAAATTAACATGTGTATTAACACAGGCTTGGAGAAGCAAGCCTGCGGGACGCTGCAATACATTGAGCGGGGAGCCAGAAATTTCTGGCGGCGACCGAGGCCTCTGCGGCCGGGATAATAATCCTTGGTAATTTTACATGTTAAATTAACATGTGTATTAACACAGGCTGGGAGAACTAGGCATTCTAGACTTTGAAAAATTTCGAGCAGGGGCCGGAGAAATTCTCCCGGCGACCGAGGCCTCCGCGGCCGGGAGAACTCTCGGCGCTCGGGCTCCGCGTCTACCCATGGGGAGCGGGAAGCCAGAAAATTCTGGCGGCGACCGAGGCCTCCGCGGCCGAGGAAATGGTCCTTGGTGATTTTACATGTTAAATTAACATGTGTATTAACACAGGCTGGGAAAAGCAAGCCTGCGGGACTCTGCAATATATTGAGCGGGGAGCCAGAAAATTCTGGCGGCGACCGAGGCCTCCACGGCCGGGGAAATAATCCTCGGTAATTTAACATGTTAAATTAACATGTGTATTAACACAGGCTTGGAGAAGCATGCCTGCGGGACTCTGCAATACATTGAGCGGGGAGCCAGAAAATTCTGGCGGCGACCGAGGCCTCTGCGGCCGAGGAAATGGTCATTGGTAATTTTACATGTTAAATTAACATGTGTATTAACACAGGCTGGGAAAAGCAAGCCTGCGGGACTCTGCAATATATTGAGCGGGGAGCCAGAAAATTCTGGCGGCGACCGAGGCCTCCACGGCCGGGGAAATAATCCTCGGTAATTTAACATGTTAAATTAACATGTGTATTAACACAGGCTGGGAGAAGCAGGCATTCTGGACTTTGAAAAATTTCGAGCAGGGGCCGGAGAAATTCTCCCGGCGACCGAGGCCTCCGCGGCCGGGAGAACACTCGGCGCTCGGGCTCCGCGTGTACCCGCGGCAAGGCCCATGTTGGGTTATATAGGGGGTAGTGGTGTCCCGAGGGGGAAAAAATTAACATGTTAAATACAGCTTCCAGGCAATAGAAAAATGTCTCGGCGACGGAAGGCACCACTACCCGGCGAATTCCCGCCCCTCTGACTCCGTGCGCCAGCCTGTAATAGCGAATCGGGACTTAGAAAAAATTCGAGCAGGGAGCCAGACAATTCTGTCGGCGACCGAGGCCTCCGTGGCCGGGGAAATAATCCTCGGTAATTTTACATGTTAAATTAACATGTGTATTAACACAGGCTTGGAGAACCAAGCCTGCGGGACTCTGCAATACATTGAGCGGGGAGCCAGAAAATTCTGGCGGCGACCGAGGCCTCCGCGGCCGGGGAAATAATCCTCGGTAATTTTACATGTTAAATTAACATGTGTATTAACACAGGCTTGGAGAACCAAGCCTGCGGGACTCTGCAATACATTGAGAGGTGAGCCAGAAAATTCTGGCGGCGACCGAGGCCTCCGCGGCCGAGGAAATGGTCCTCGGTGATTTTACATGTTAAATTAACATGTGTATTAACACAGGCTGGGAGAAGCAAGCCTGCGGGACTCTGCAATATATTGAGCGGGGAGCCAGAAAATTCTGGCGGCGACCGAGGCCTCCACGGCCGGGGAAATAATCCTCGATAATTTAACATGTTAAATTAACATGTGTATTAACACAGGCTGGGAGAAGCAGGCATTCTGGACTTTGAAAAATTTCGAGCAGGGGCCGGAGAAATTCTCCCGGCGACCGAGGCCTCCGCGGCCGGGAGAACTTCGGCGCTCGGGCTCTGCGTGTACCCACCGCAAGGCCTATTTTGGGTTTTATAGGGGGTAGTGGTGTCTCTGGAGGGAAAAAATACACGGTAAATATTGCAGCCAGAGCCTATGGCAATCTGTTGGCGACCGAGGCCTCCACACCCCGGCAAATTTTCGGCTCTCGGACTGTGTGTATTCCACTGGAGACAGGCCTGCGGGACTCTGTAATATATTGAGCCGGGAGCCAGAAAATTCTGGCGGCGACCGAGGCCTCCGCGGCCGAGGAAAAGGTCATTGGTAAAATTACATGTTAAATTAACATGTGTATTAACACAGGCTGGGAGAAGCAGGCATTCTGGACTTAGAAAAATTTCGAGCAGGGGCCCGAGAAATTCTCCCGGCTACGAGGCCTCCGCGGCCGGGAGAACTCTCGGCGCTCGGGCTCCGCGTCTACACATGGGGAGCGGGCAGCCAGAAAATTCTGGCGGCGACCGAGGCCTCCGCGGCCGAGGAAATGGTCCTTGGTGATTTTACATGTTAAATTAACATGTGTATTAACACAGGCTGGGAGAAGCAAGCCTGCGGGTCGCTGCAATATATTGAGCGGGGAGCCAGAAATTTCTGGCGGCGACCGAGGCCTCCGCGGCCGGGGAAATAATCCTCGGTAATTTTACATGTTAAATTAACATGTGTATTAACACAGGCTTGGAGAAGCAAGCATGCGGGACTCTGCAATATATTGAGCAGGGAGCCAGAAAATTCTGGCTGCGACCGAGGCCTCTGCGGCCGAGGAAATGGTCATTGGTAATTTTACATGTTAAATTAACATGTGTTTTAACACAGGCTGGGAGATGCAGGCATTCTGGACTTAGAAAAATTTCGAGCAGGGGCCAGGGAAATTCTCCCTGCGACCGAGGCCTCCGCGGCCGGGAGAACTCTCGAAAACCACCTCGTTCGTGGTTGTTTGTCGTGCGGGGCGAATCGGGAAATCTAGCAAATAGCTGAAGACATTCTCCCGGCGATGGAGGTCTCGGCGGCCGGGAAAAACGCCCGCGCTCGGGCGTTGCGCGCCCCCTTGGCAAGGCCCATTTTGCGTTATATAGGGGGTAGTGGTGTCACGAGGGGAAAAAATTAACATGTTAAATACTGCTCCCAGGCAATTGTAAAATGTCTCGGCGACGGAAGGCACCACTACCCGGCATATTTACGCCCCTCGGACTCCGTGCGCCAGCCTGTAATAGCGAATCGGGACTTAGAAAAAAAATTCGAGCAGGGAGCCAGAACATTTTCCCGGCGATCGAGGCCTCCGCGGCCGAGGAATTTGTCATTGGTGATTTTGCATGTTAAATTAACATGTGTATTAACACAGGCTTGGAGAAGCAAGCCTGCGGGACTCTGCAATACATTGAGCGGGCAGCCAGAAAATTCTGGCGGCGACCGAGGCCTCCGCGGCCGGGGAAATAATCCTCTGTAATTTTACATGTTAAATTAACATGTGTATTAACACAGGCTTGGAGAAGCAAGCCTGCGGGACTCTGCAATACATTGAGCGGGGAGCCAGAAATTTCTGGCGGCGACCGAGGCCTCTGCGGCCGGGATAATAATCCTTGGTAATTTTACATGTTAAATTAACATGTGTATTAACACAGGCTGGGAGAACTAGGCATTCTGGACTTTGAAAAATTTCGAGCAGGGGCCGGAGAAATTCTCCCGGCGACCGAGGCCTCCGCGGCCGGGAGAACTCTCGGCGCTCGGGCTCCGCGTCTACCCATGGGGAGCGGGCAGCCAGAAAATTCTGGCGGCGACCGAGGCCTCCGCGGCCGAGGAAAAGGTCATTGGTAATATTACATGTTAAATTAACATGTGTATTAACACATGCTGGGAGAAGCAGGCATTCTGGACTTTGAAAAATTTCGAGCAGGGGCCGGAGAAATTCTCCCGGCGACCGAGGCCTCCGCGGCCGGGAGAACTCTCGGCGCTTGGGCAGCGCGTCTACCCATGGGGAGCGGGCAGCCAGAAAATTCTGGCGGTGACCGAGGCCTCCGCGGCCGAGGAAATGGTCCTTGGTGATTTTACATGTTAAATTAACATGTGTATTAACACAGGCTGGGAGAAGCAGGCATTCTGGACTTAGAAAAATTTCGAGCAGGGGCCGTTGAAATTCTCCCGGCGACCGAGGCCTCCGCGGCCGGGAGAACTCTCGGCGCTCGGGCTCCGCGTGTACACGCGTCAAGGCCCATTTTGGGTTATATAGGGTGTAGTGGTGTCTCTGGAGGGAAAAAATACACGGTAAATATTGCAGCCAGAGCCTATGGCAATCTGTTGGCGACCGAGGCCTCCACACCCCGGCAAATTTTCGGCTCTCGGACTGTGTGTATTCCACTGGAGACAGGCCTGCGGGACTGTGCAGTATATTGAGCGGGGAGCCAGGAAAATCTCCCGGCGACCGAGGCCTCCGCGGCCGAGGAAATGGTAATTGGTGGTTTTGCATGTAAAATTAACATGTGTATTAACACAAGCTGGGATGAGAGGAATTTGGCGGCGACCGAGGCCTCCTCACCCCGGCAAAATATCAGCTACCGGGCTCTGCATATTCCTACAGAAGCAGGCCTGCAGGACTCTGCAATATATTGAGCGGGAACCAGAAAATTCTGGCGGCGACCGAGGCCTCCGCGGCCGAGGAAAATTGTCATTGGTGGTTTGCATGTAAAATTAACATGTGTATTAACACAAGCTGTGACCAGAGGAATTTGGCGGCGACCGGGGCCTCCACACCCCGGCAAAATATCAGCTACCGGGCTCTGCTTATTCACATTCAAGCAGGCATTAGGGACTCTGAAAAGTTTCGGGCGGGGAGCCAGAAAATTCTCCCGGCCACAGAGCCCTCCCTCCCGAGAGTCTGTGTAAATGCCTGTTATACAGGCCCCATGAATTCCAGCCTTATAGGTTATTTTAAGTCTCCGTTCGTGGTTGTTCGTAAACAACTGCGATTCGGGATTTTGACCTATTTCCTATGATCATGTTCCCGGAAGTTAGCCAGCCTCTTTCAGTCAAAATCTCATATTTTGGGTACCTTTGTGAACCCATCGATAGGCCCATTTTGGGTATATTAGGGGGACATGCAATCGGGAAAAATTGGAATTATTTGCAATATGGAAAGAATATGTACATAAATGAAAAGGGAGTCCCCCCGAGTTTTCTCGCCCTATATATATTGCAAAAATATCCAATTAATTATTGTGGAACCTGTAGCACCTTTCTATGAAGCAGAATTAACATTACAGAACGGTTTGAATGCTACCACCTCAGTTTCTCTACAATGCATTGGATTTCAAAGAGGTGAATTACTGTGGATGGTACTGTTGTATGGCTAACAAATCGTCTGGGAAACAATGCAGAATTAAATTAAGAAGGTTGTATGTTTTCTGTTACATGGTGGAGGTGCCCTCTAGTACACAGTAAAATGTTTTGTGGACTGCAGCTCCTTGAGGAATTAATTCAGTATGGGTCTTGTAGTGGTCTGAAAGTGGATGATGAAAAAGAATGTATAATGGTATTCAGAGCACCTCGCGGTGAAGCGGACATGCTACCTCAAAATGCTTGATTGATTCATGCCCAGTTCCCCCAAGAAGCGGTACATTGAAAAAATTGATTTACTTTGTGGATGATACTAGCAAATACTATCCGCTGGGGGAAGTAAGCAGAAATTTGGTGGTCGTATGTTTGTTACATGGTAGAGGTGCTTTCTAGTACACAATGAAATGCTTGGTGTACCGCTGCTCCTTGAAGAATTAATTCCATATGGGTCTAGCCGTGGTCTTAACTGTGAACACGAAGAACTATCTAAAGTGGCCTATCTGTCTGAACTGCAATACACAAGCTGCGAGCCAATGCTATACCTTTCTCAGGTAACGAGCTCTTGTGCGGCGATTCGATTGGATGCGAAATGGTGGGGAACGCGTGTCCGGTCGTCTTAACCAAGTAATGGTTCCCCTCTGTTAACAATGAAATGTTTGATGGATCGCAGCTCCCTGAGAGACAAGTTTCAAAGGGGTTAGTCGCGGTCTTCAATCCTGGCCAAGGTGCAGTCACCATCTATAAGAGATACCTGCTTTACTGAAGGGTAGCAAGAGTTCCCTTGCCCGCATGTTGCTCCGTGGGGGTATATCAGTATAAAGGTAGAAGAAGCCATGATCGGAGCTTCGGTGGATGAGATTGGCGGAGAAGACATGTTCTTGTCTATCTGGTAGATCAGGGGGGTGGCAGCTGATCCGGAGAAAGCAAGCGGACTCCCGATGTTCCGTCGACTCCCAATGTACACTTGAAACATGCACATTTGGGTGGCGAGGGGGCGTTGTGGCCATCCGAAAACATGTCTTCATCTCTCTTATTGGTGGACCGCTGCTCCTTGAAGAATTAATTCCATATGGGTCTAGTCTTGGTGATAACTGTGAACACTAAGAACTATCTAAAGTGGCCTATCTGTCTGAACTGCAATACACTAGCTGCGAGCCAATGCTATACCTTTCTTAGGTAACGAGCTCTTGTGCGGCAATTCGATTGGATGCGAAATGGTGGGGAACGCGTGTCCTATCGTCTTAACCAAGTAATGGTTCCCCTCTGTTAACAATGAAATGTTTGATGGATCGCAGCTCCCTGAGAGACAAGTTTCAAAGGGGTTAGTCGCGGTCTTCAATCCTGGCCAAGGTGCAGTCACCATCTATAAGAGATACCTGCTTTACTGAAGGGTAGCAAGAGTTCCCTTGCCCGCATGTTGCTCCGTGGGGGTATATCAGTATAAAGGTAGAAGAAGCCATGATCGGAGCTTCGGTGGATGAGATTGGTGGAGAAGACATGTTCTTGTCTATCTGGTAGATCAGGGGGGTGGCAGCTGATCCGGAGAAAGCAAGCGGACTCCCGATGTTCCGTCGACTCCCAATGTACACTTAAAACATGCACATTTGGGTGGCGAGGGGGCGTTGTG
>NW_026963050.1:17500-22712 GCF_032445375.1 Bacillus rossius redtenbacheri | reverse complement strand
ATGTAAAATTACCAAGGATTATTATCCCGGCCGCAGAGGCCTCGGTCGCCGCCAGAAATTTCTGGCTCCCCGCTCAATGTATTGCAGAGTCCCGCAGGCTTGCTTCTCCAAGCCTGTGTTAATACACATGTTAATTTAACATGTAAAATTACCGAGGATTATTTCCCCGGCCGCGGAGGCCTCGGTCGCCGCCAGAAATTTCTGGCTCCCCGCTCAATATATTGCAGCGACCCGCAGGCTTGCTTCTCCCAGCCTGTGTTAATACACATGTTAATTTAACATGTAAAATCACCAAGGACCATTTCCTCGGCCGCGGAGGCCTCGGTCGCCGCCAGAATTTTCTGGCTGCCCGCTCCCCATGTGTAGACGCGGAGCCCGAGCGCCGAGAGTTCTCCCGGCCGCGGAGGCCTCGGTCGCCGCCAGAATTTTCTGGCTCCCCGCTCAATGTATTGCAGAGTCCCGCAGGCTTGCTTCTCCAAGCCTGTGTTAATACACATGTTAATTTAACATGCAAAATCACCAATGACAATTTCCTCGGCCGCGGAGGCCTCCATCGCCGGGAGAATTTTCTGGCTCTCTGCTCGAATTTTTTCTAAGTCCCGATTCGCTATTACAGGCTGGCGCACGGAGTCCGAGGGGCGGAAATATGCCGGGTAGTGGTGCCTTCCGTCGCCGAGACATTTTACAATTGCCTGGGAGCAGTATTTAACATGTTAATTTTTTCCCCCTCGGGACACCACTACCCCCTATATAACCCAAAATGGGCCATGCAATGGGTGCCCACAACGCCCGAGCGCGGGCATTTTTCCCGGGCGCCGAGGCCTCGATCGCCGGGAGAATGTCTCCAGCTATTTGCATGATGTCCCGATTCGCCCCACAAGGCGAACAACCACGAACGAGGTGGTGTTTCGTTCGTGGTTGTTTTCGTTCGTGGTTGTTTACCGTTCGTGGTTGTTTTCATTCGTGGTTGTTGTGCGTTCGTGGTTGTTGTCGTTCGGGGTTGTTTTCCGTTCGTGGTTGTTGTCGTTCGTGGTTGTTGTCGTTCGTGGTTGTTGTCGTTCGTGGTTGTTTTCCGTTCGTGGTTGTTTTACGTTCGTGGTTGTTTTCGAGGCAATTGGTACTTTGAAAATTTCAATCGGTTAGCTAGAAAAAATTCTCCCGGCGGTGATTGCCTTGATCGCCGGGAGAATTTTCTGGCTCCCCGATAAAATTTTTTCCAAGTCCCGATTCGCTCTTACAAGCTGGCGCACGGAGTCCGAGGGGCGGGAATTCGCCGGGTAGTGGTGCGTTCCGTCGCCGAGACATTTTCCTATTGCCTGGAAGCAGTATTTAACATGTTAATTTTTTCCCCCTCGGGACACCACTACCCCCTATATAACACAAAATGGGCCTTGCCGCGGGTACACCCGGAGCCCGAGCGCCGAGAGTTCTCCCGGCCGCAGAGGCCTCGGTCGCCGGGAGAATTTCTCCGGCCCCTGCTCGAAATTTTCCAAAGTCCAGAATGCCTGCTTCTCCCAGCCTGTGTTAATACACATGTTAATTTAACATGTAAAATTACCAAGGACCATTTCCTCGGCCGCGGAGGCCTCGGTCGCCGCCAGAATTTTCTGGCTGCCCGCTCCCCATGGGTAGACGCGGAGCCCGAGCGCCGAGAGTTCTCCCGGCCGCGGAGGCCTCGGTCGCCGGGAGAATTTCTCCGGCCCCTGCTCGAAATTTTTCAAAGTCCAGAATGCCTGCTTCTCCCAGCATGTGTTAATACACATGTTAATTTAACATGTAATATTACCAATGACCTTTTCCTCGGCCGCGGAGGCCTCGGTCGCCGCCAGAATTTTCTGGCTGCCCGCTCCCCATGGGTAGACGCGGAGCCCGAGCGCCGAGAGTTCTCCCGGCCGCGGAGGCCTCGGTCGCCGGGAGAATTTCTCCGGCCCCTGCTCGAAATTTTTCAAAGTCCAGAATGCCTAGTTCTCCCAGCCTGTGTTAATACACATGTTAATTTAACATGTAAAATTAACAAGGATTATTATCCCGGCCGCAGAGGCCTCGGTCGCCGCCAGAAATTTCTGGCTCCCCGCTCAATGTATTGCAGAGTCCCGCAGGCTTGCTTCTCCAAGCCTGTGTTAATACACATGTTAATTTAACATGTAAAATTACAGAGGATTATTTCCCCGGCCGCGGAGGCCTCGGTCGCCGCCAGAATTTTCTGGCTGCCCGCTCAATGTATTGCAGAGTCCCGCAGGCTTGCTTCTCCAAGCCTGTGTTAATACACATGTTAATGTAACATGCAAAATCACCAATGACAAATTCCTCGGCCGCGGAGGCCTCGATCGCCGGGAAAATGTTCTGGCTCCCTGCTCGAATTTTTTTTCTAAGTCCCGATTCGCTATTACAGGCTGGCGCACGGAGTCCGAGGGGCGTAAATATGCCGGGTAGTGGTGCCTTCCGTCGCCGAGACATTTTACAATTGCCTGGGAGCAGTATTTAACATGTTAATTTTTTCCCCTCGGGACACCACTACCCCCTATATAACCCAAAATGGGCCTTGCCAAGGGGGCGCGCAACGCCCGAGCGCGGGCGTTTTTCCCGGCCGCCGAGGCCTCCATCGCCGGGAGAATGTCTTCAGCTATTTGCTAGATTTCCCGATTCGCCCCGCACGGCAAACAACCACGAACGAGGTGGTTTTCGAGAGTTCTTCCGGCCGCGGAGGCCTCGGCCGCCGGGAGAATTTCTCCGGCCCCTGTTCGAAATTTTTCTAAGACCAGAATGCCTGCATCTCCCAGCCTGTGTTAATACACATGTTAATTTAACATGTAAAATCACCAAGGACCATTTCCTCGGCCGCGGAGGCCTCGGTCGCCGCCAGAATTTTCTGGCTGCCCGCTCCCCATGGGTAGACGCGGAGCCCGAGCGCCGAGAGTTCTCCCGGCCGCGGAGGCCTCGGTCGCCGGGAGAATTTCTGCGGCCCCTGCTCGAAATTTTTCAAAGTCCAGAATGCCTGCTTCTCCCAGCATGTGTTAATACACATGTTAATTTAACATGTAATATTACCAATGACCTTTTCCTCGGCCGCGGAGGCCTCGGTCGCCGCCAGAATTTTCTGGCTGCCCGCTCCCCATGGGTAGACGCGGAGCCCGAGCGCCGAGAGTTCTCCCGGCCGCGGAGGCCTCGGTCGCCGGGAGAATTTCTCCGGCCCCTGCTCGAAATTTTTCAAAGTCCAGAATGCCTGCTTCTCCCAGCATGTGTTAATACACATGTTAATTTAACATGTAAAATTACCAAGGATTATTATCCCGGCCGCGGAGGCCTCGGTCGCCGCCAGAATTTTCTGGCTCCCCGCTCAATATATTGCAGAGTCCCGCAGGCTTGCTTCTCCCAGCCAGTGTTAATACACATGTTAATTTAACATGTAAAATCACCGATGACCATTTCCTCGGCCGCGGAGGTCTCGGTCACCGCCAGAATTTTCTGGCTCCCTGCTCGAATTTTTTCTAAGTCCCGATTCGCTATTATAGGCTGGCGCACGGATTCCGAGGGGCGGGAATTCGCCGGGTAGTGGTGCCTTCCGTCGCCGAGACATTTCTCTATTGCCTGGAAGCTGTATTTAACATGTTAATTTTTACCCCTCGGGACACCACTACCCCCTATATAACCCAAAATGGACCTTGCCGCGGGTACACGCGGAGCCCGAGCGCCGAGAGTTCTCCCGGCCGCGGAGGCCTCGGTCGCCGCCAGAATTTTCTGGCTCCCCGCTCAATGTATTGCAGAGTCCCGCAGGCTTGCTTCTCCAAGCCTGTGTTAATACACATGTTAATTTAACATGCAAAATCACCAATGACAATTTCCTCGGCCGCGGAGGCCTCCATCGCCGGGAGAATTTTCTGGCTCTCTGCTCGAATTTTTTCTAAGTCCCGATTCGCTATTACAGGCTGGCGCACGGAGTCCGAGGGGCGGAAATATGCCGGGTAGTGGTGCCTTCCGTCGCCGAGACATTTCTCTATTGCCTGGAAGCTGTATTTAACATGTTAATTTTTTCCCCTCGGGACACCACTACCCCCTATATAACCCAAAATGGGCCTTGCCATGGGTGCGCGCAACGCCCAAACGCGCGCGTTTTTCCCGGCCGCCGAGGCCTCGATCGCCGGGAGAATGTCTCCAGCTATTTGCTTGATTTCCCGATTCGCCCCGCACGGCAAACAACCACGAACGAAAACAACCACGAATAGAGCAAAATTGCTATTTCTCAAGAACTTCTGTGTGGACGTGGCTGCTGCTTCTGCCACAGCTTCTCGGAAGGAAAATACGTCATTACTGATCCAAGCTAATATATTTTTACTGAATATATTAAAAAAAAAAAAAAAGTTAAAAAAAAAAAAACACTGTTTCTATGGAAAACAAAATTTCAAAATAGAAAATAAATTTGAATTAAAAATATTTTAAGATTAATTAATAAATATAAATTAATATTAGTATATATAAAAAAATTATTTTATTTAACATAATTTAAATGGGGTGCTTCTTAAGATATTATCCACATGATAATCCTCATACTCACATATGGCAATAAAATATTTATAATAATATACACCATTCATCCCACACTTTTTTTTATTGATAAAATAATTTTTTTATATAAAATATTTAAAATTAAAATTTTTTTAAAAAAAATTTACACTATTGTGGACTTGAACTGACTTACCTCAGAGAACTAATATTTAAAATTAATTAAAAAAAACCAATGACCTAACCTGACCTAACCAAACCCAACCTAACATAACCTAACCTAACCTAACCTAACCTAACCTAACCTAACCTTGCCTGAGAGGGGAAAAATTTCAAAATAATTAAATACAATGACCTAACCTAACCTAAACAAACCTAACCTAACCTAACATGCCTGAGAGAGGAAAAATTTAAAAAATTAAATACAATAACCTAACCTTACATAACCTAACCTAACCTAACCTAACCTTGCCTGAGAGGGAAAAAATTTGAAAATAATTAAATACAATGACCTAATGTAACCTAACCTAACCTAACCTTGCCTGAGAGAGGAAAATTTTTAAAAAATTAAATACAATGACCTAACCTAACATAACCTAACCTAACCTAACCTAACCTAACCCAACCTAACCTAACCTAACCTAACCTAACCTAACCTAACCTAACCTAACCTAACCTAACCTAACCTAACCTAACCTAACCTAACATAACC
>NW_026963050.1:0-5000 GCF_032445375.1 Bacillus rossius redtenbacheri | reverse complement strand
CAGGGAGCTGCGATCCATCAAACATTTCATTGTTAACAGAGGGGAACCATTACTTGGTTAAGACGATAGGACACGCGTTCCCCACCATTTCGCATCCAATCGAATTGCCGCACAAGAGCTCGTTACCTAAGAAAGGTATAGCATTGGCTCGCAGCTAGTGTATTGCAGTTCAGACAGATAGGCCACTTTAGATAGTTCTTAGTGTTCACAGTTATCACCAAGACTAGACCCATATGGAATTAATTCTTCAAGGAGCAGCGGTCCACCAATAAGAGAGATGAAGACATGTTTTCGGATGGCCACAACGCCCCCTCGCCACCCAAATGTGCATGTTTCAAGTGTACATTGGGAGTCGACGGAACATCGGGAGTCCGCTTGCTTTCTCCGGATCAGCTGCCACCCCCCTGATCTACCAGATAGACAAGAACATGTCTTCTCCGCCAATCTCATCCACCGAAGCTCCGATCATGGCTTCTTCTACCTTTATACTGATATACCCCCACGGAGCAACATGCGGGCAAGGGAACTCTTGCTACCCTTCAGTAAAGCAGGTATCTCTTATAGATGGTGACTGCACCTTGGCCAGGATTGAAGACCGCGACTAACCCCTTTGAAACTTGTCTCTCAGGGAGCTGCGATCCATCAAACATTTCATTGTTAACAGAGGGGAACCATTACTTGGTTAAGACGACCGGACACGCGTTCCCCACCATTTCGCATCCAATCGAATCGCCGCACAAGAGCTCGTTACCTGAGAAAGGTATAGCATTGGCTCGCAGCTTGTGTATTGCAGTTCAGACAGATAGGCCACTTTAGATAGTTCTTCGTGTTCACAGTTAAGACCACGGCTAGACCCATATGGAATTAATTCTTCAAGGAGCAGCGGTACACCAAGCATTTCATTGTGTACTAGAAAGCACCTCTACCATGTAACAAACATACGACCACCAAATTTCTGCTTACTTCCCCCAGCGGATAGTATTTGCTAGTATCATCCACAAAGTAAATCAATTTTTTCAATGTACCGCTTCTTGGGGGAACTGGGCATGAATCAATCAAGCATTTTGAGGTAGCATGTCCGCTTCACCGCGAGGTGCTCTGAATACCATTATACATTCTTTTTCATCATCCACTTTCAGACCACTACAAGACCCATACTGAATTAATTCCTCAAGGAGCTGCAGTCCACAAAACATTTTACTGTGTACTAGAGGGCACCTCCACCATGTAACAGAAAACATACAACCTTCTTAATTTAATTCTGCATTGTTTCCCAGACGATTTGTTAGCCATACAACAGTACCATCCACAGTAATTCACCTCTTTGAAATCCAATGCATTGTAGAGAAACTGAGGTGGTAGCATTCAAACCGTTCTGTAATGTTAATTCTGCTTCATAGAAAGGTGCTACAGGTTCCACAATAATTAATTGGATATTTTTGCAATATATATAGGGCGAGAAAACTCGGGGGGACTCCCTTTTCATTTATGTACATATTCTTTCCATATTGCAAATAATTCCAATTTTTCCCGATTGCATGTCCCCCTAATATACCCAAAATGGGCCTATCGATGGGTTCACAAAGGTACCCAAAATATGAGATTTTGACTGAAAGAGGCTGGCTAACTTCCGGGAACATGATCATAGGAAATAGGTCAAAATCCCGAATCGCAGTTGTTTACGAACAACCACGAACGGAGACTTAAAATAACCTATAAGGCTGGAATTCATGGGGCCTGTATAACAGGCATTTACACAGACTCTCGGGAGGGAGGGCTCTGTGGCCGGGAGAATTTTCTGGCTCCCCGCCCGAAACTTTTCAGAGTCCCTAATGCCTGCTTGAATGTGAATAAGCAGAGCCCGGTAGCTGATATTTTGCCGGGGTGTGGAGGCCCCGGTCGCCGCCAAATTCCTCTGGTCACAGCTTGTGTTAATACACATGTTAATTTTACATGCAAACCACCAATGACAATTTTCCTCGGCCGCGGAGGCCTCGGTCGCCGCCAGAATTTTCTGGTTCCCGCTCAATATATTGCAGAGTCCTGCAGGCCTGCTTCTGTAGGAATATGCAGAGCCCGGTAGCTGATATTTTGCCGGGGTGAGGAGGCCTCGGTCGCCGCCAAATTCCTCTCATCCCAGCTTGTGTTAATACACATGTTAATTTTACATGCAAAACCACCAATTACCATTTCCTCGGCCGCGGAGGCCTCGGTCGCCGGGAGATTTTCCTGGCTCCCCGCTCAATATACTGCACAGTCCCGCAGGCCTGTCTCCAGTGGAATACACACAGTCCGAGAGCCGAAAATTTGCCGGGGTGTGGAGGCCTCGGTCGCCAACAGATTGCCATAGGCTCTGGCTGCAATATTTACCGTGTATTTTTTCCCTCCAGAGACACCACTACACCCTATATAACCCAAAATGGGCCTTGACGCGTGTACACGCGGAGCCCGAGCGCCGAGAGTTCTCCCGGCCGCGGAGGCCTCGGTCGCCGGGAGAATTTCAACGGCCCCTGCTCGAAATTTTTCTAAGTCCAGAATGCCTGCTTCTCCCAGCCTGTGTTAATACACATGTTAATTTAACATGTAAAATCACCAAGGACCATTTCCTCGGCCGCGGAGGCCTCGGTCACCGCCAGAATTTTCTGGCTGCCCGCTCCCCATGGGTAGACGCGCTGCCCAAGCGCCGAGAGTTCTCCCGGCCGCGGAGGCCTCGGTCGCCGGGAGAATTTCTCCGGCCCCTGCTCGAAATTTTTCAAAGTCCAGAATGCCTGCTTCTCCCAGCATGTGTTAATACACATGTTAATTTAACATGTAATATTACCAATGACCTTTTCCTCGGCCGCGGAGGCCTCGGTCGCCGCCAGAATTTTCTGGCTGCCCGCTCCCCATGGGTAGACGCGGAGCCCGAGCGCCGAGAGTTCTCCCGGCCGCGGAGGCCTCGGTCGCCGGGAGAATTTCTCCGGCCCCTGCTCGAAATTTTTCAAAGTCCAGAATGCCTAGTTCTCCCAGCCTGTGTTAATACACATGTTAATTTAACATGTAAAATTACCAAGGATTATTATCCCGGCCGCAGAGGCCTCGGTCGCCGCCAGAAATTTCTGGCTCCCCGCTCAATGTATTGCAGAGTCCCGCAGGCTTGCTTCTCCAAGCCTGTGTTAATACACATGTTAATTTAACATGTAAAATTACAGAGGATTATTTCCCCGGCCGCGGAGGCCTCGGTCGCCGCCAGAATTTTCTGGCTGCCCGCTCAATGTATTGCAGAGTCCCGCAGGCTTGCTTCTCCAAGCCTGTGTTAATACACATGTTAATTTAACATGCAAAATCACCAATGACAAATTCCTCGGCCGCGGAGGCCTCGATCGCCGGGAAAATGTTCTGGCTCCCTGCTCGAATTTTTTTTCTAAGTCCCGATTCGCTATTACAGGCTGGCGCACGGAGTCCGAGGGGCGTAAATATGCCGGGTAGTGGTGCCTTCCGTCGCCGAGACATTTTACAATTGCCTGGGAGCAGTATTTAACATGTTAATTTTTTCCCCTCGTGACACCACTACCCCCTATATAACGCAAAATGGGCCTTGCCAAGGGGGCGCGCAACGCCCGAGCGCGGGCGTTTTTCCCGGCCGCCGAGACCTCCATCGCCGGGAGAATGTCTTCAGCTATTTGCTAGATTTCCCGATTCGCCCCGCACGACAAACAACCACGAACGAGGTGGTTTTCGAGAGTTCTCCCGGCCGCGGAGGCCTCGGTCGCAGGGAGAATTTCCCTGGCCCCTGCTCGAAATTTTTCTAAGTCCAGAATGCCTGCATCTCCCAGCCTGTGTTAAAACACATGTTAATTTAACATGTAAAATTACCAATGACCATTTCCTCGGCCGCAGAGGCCTCGGTCGCAGCCAGAATTTTCTGGCTCCCTGCTCAATATATTGCAGAGTCCCGCATGCTTGCTTCTCCAAGCCTGTGTTAATACACATGTTAATTTAACATGTAAAATTACCGAGGATTATTTCCCCGGCCGCGGAGGCCTCGGTCGCCGCCAGAAATTTCTGGCTCCCCGCTCAATATATTGCAGCGACCCGCAGGCTTGCTTCTCCCAGCCTGTGTTAATACACATGTTAATTTAACATGTAAAATCACCAAGGACCATTTCCTCGGCCGCGGAGGCCTCGGTCGCCGCCAGAATTTTCTGGCTGCCCGCTCCCCATGTGTAGACGCGGAGCCCGAGCGCCGAGAGTTCTCCCGGCCGCGGAGGCCTCGTAGCCGGGAGAATTTCTCGGGCCCCTGCTCGAAATTTTTCTAAGTCCAGAATGCCTGCTTCTCCCAGCCTGTGTTAATACACATGTTAATTTAACATGTAATTTTACCAATGACCTTTTCCTCGGCCGCGGAGGCCTCGGTCGCCGCCAGAATTTTCTGGCTCCCGGCTCAATATATTACAGAGTCCCGCAGGCCTGTCTCCAGTGGAATACACACAGTCCGAGAGCCGAAAATTTGCCGGGGTGTGGAGGCCTCGGTCGCCAACAGATTGCCATAGGCTCTGGCTGCAATATTTACCGTGTATTTTTTCCCTCCAGAGACACCACTACCCCCTATAAAACCCAAAATAGGCCTTGCGGTGGGTACACGCAGAGCCCGAGCGCCGAAGTTCTCCCGGCCGCGGAGGCCTCGGTCGCCGGGAGAATTTCTCCGGCCCCTGCTCGAAATTTTTCAAAGTCCAGAATGCCTGCTTCTCCCAGCCTGTGTTAATACACATGTTAATTTAACATGTTAAATTATCGAGGATTATTTCCCCGGCCGTGGAGGCCTCGGTCGCCGCCAGAATTTTCTGGCTCCCCGCTCAATATATTGCAGAGTCCCGCAGGCTTGCTTCTCCCAGCCTGTGTTAATACACATGTTAATTTAACATGTAAAATCACCGAGGACCATTTCCTCGGCCGCGGAGGCCTCGGTCGCCGCCAGAATTTTCTGGCTCACCTCTCAATGTATTGCAGAGTCCCGCAGG
>NW_026963049.1:0-17500 GCF_032445375.1 Bacillus rossius redtenbacheri | reverse complement strand
CCCCTTTGAAACTTGTCTCTCAGGGAGCTGCGATCCATCAAACATTTCATTGTTAACAGAGGGGAACCATTACTTGGTTAAGACGACCGGACACGCGTTCCCCACCATTTCGCATCCAATCGAATCGCCGCACAAGAGCTCGTTACCTGAGAAAGGTATAGCATTGGCTCGCAGCTTGTGTATTGCAGTTCAGACAGATAGGCCACTTTAGATAGTTCTTCGTGTTCACAGTTAAGACCACGGCTAGACCCATATGGAATTAATTCTTCAAGGAGCAGCGGTACACCAAGCATTTCATTGTGTACTAGAAAGCACCTCTACCATGTAACAAACATACGACCACCAAATTTCTGCTTACTTCCCCCAGCGGATAGTATTTGCTAGTATCATCCACAAAGTAAATCAATTTTTTCAATGTACCGCTTCTTGGGGGAACTGGGCATGAATCAATCAAGCATTTTGAGGTAGCATGTCCGCTTCACCGCGAGGTGCTCTGAATACCATTATACATTCTTTTTCATCATCCACTTTCAGACCACTACAAGACCCATACTGAATTAATTCCTCAAGGAGCTGCAGTCCACAAAACATTTTACTGTGTACTAGAGGGCACCTCCACCATGTAACAGAAAACATACAACCTTCTTAATTTAATTCTGCATTGTTTCCCAGACGATTTGTTAGCCATACAACAGTACCATCCACAGTAATTCACCTCTTTGAAATCCAATGCATTGTAGAGAAACTGAGGTGGTAGCATTCAAACCGTTCTGTAATGTTAATTCTGCTTCATAGAAAGGTGCTACAGGTTCCACAATAATTAATTGGATATTTTTGCAATATATATAGGGCGAGAAAACTCGGGGGGACTCCCTTTTCATTTATGTACATATTCTTTCCATATTGCAAATAATTCCAATTTTTCCCGATTGCATGTCCCCCTAATATACCCAAAATGGGCCTATCGATGGGTTCACAAAGGTACCCAAAATATGAGATTTTGACTGAAAGAGGCTGGCTAACTTCCGGGAACATGATCATAGGAAATAGGTCAAAATCCCGAATCGCAGTTGTTTACGAACAACCACGAACGGAGACTTATAATAACCTATAAGGCTGGAATTCATGGGGCCTGTATAACAGGCATTTACACAGACTCTCGGGAGGGAGGGCTCTGTGGCCGGGAGAATTTTCTGGCTCCCCGCCCGAAACTTTTCAGAGTCCCTAATGCCTGCTTGAATGTGAATAAGCAGAGCCCGGTAGCTGATATTTTGCCGGGGTGTGGAGGCCCCGGTCGCCGCCAAATTCCTCTGGTCACAGCTTGTGTTAATACACATGTTAATTTTACATGCAAACCACCAATGACAATTTTCCTCGGCCGCGGAGGCCTCGGTCGCCGCCAGAATTTTCTGGTTCCCGCTCAATATATTGCAGAGTCCTGCAGGCCTGCTTCTGTAGGAATATGCAGAGCCCGGTAGCTGATATTTTGCCGGGGTGAGGAGGCCTCGGTCGCCGCCAAATTCCTCTCATCCCAGCTTGTGTTAATACACATGTTAATTTTACATGCAAAACCACCAATTACCATTTCCTCGGCCGCGGAGGCCTCGGTCGCCGGGAGATTTTCCTGGCTCCCCGCTCAATATACTGCACAGTCCCGCAGGCCTGTCTCCAGTGGAATACACACAGTCCGAGAGCCGAAAATTTGCCGGGGTGTGGAGGCCTCGGTCGCCAACAGATTGCCATAGGCTCTGGCTGCAATATTTACCGTGTATTTTTTCCCTCCAGAGACACCACTACACCCTATATAACCCAAAATGGGCCTTGACGCGTGTACACGCGGAGCCCGAGCGCCGAGAGTTCTCCCGGCCGCGGAGGCCTCGGTCGCCGGGAGAATTTCAACGGCCCCTGCTCGAAATTTTTCTAAGTCCAGAATGCCTGCTTCTCCCAGCCTGTGTTAATACACATGTTAATTTAACATGTAAAATCACCAAGGACCATTTCCTCGGCCGCGGAGGCCTCGGTCACCGCCAGAATTTTCTGGCTGCCCGCTCCCCATGGGTAGACGCGCTGCCCAAGCGCCGAGAGTTCTCCCGGCCGCGGAGGCCTCGGTCGCCGGGAGAATTTCTCCGGCCCCTGCTCGAAATTTTTCAAAGTCCAGAATGCCTGCTTCTCCCAGCATGTGTTAATACACATGTTAATTTAACATGTAATATTACCAATGACCTTTTCCTCGGCCGCGGAGGCCTCGGTCGCCGCCAGAATTTTCTGGCTGCCCGCTCCCCATGGGTAGACGCGGAGCCCGAGCGCCGAGAGTTCTCCCGGCCGCGGAGGCCTCGGTCGCCGGGAGAATTTCTCCGGCCCCTGCTCGAAATTTTTCAAAGTCCAGAATGCCTAGTTCTCCCAGCCTGTGTTAATACACATGTTAATTTAACATGTAAAATTACCAAGGATTATTATCCCGGCCGCAGAGGCCTCGGTCGCCGCCAGAAATTTCTGGCTCCCCGCTCAATGTATTGCAGAGTCCCGCAGGCTTGCTTCTCCAAGCCTGTGTTAATACACATGTTAATTTAACATGTAAAATTACAGAGGATTATTTCCCCGGCCGCGGAGGCCTCGGTCGCCGCCAGAATTTTCTGGCTGCCCGCTCAATGTATTGCAGAGTCCCGCAGGCTTGCTTCTCCAAGCCTGTGTTAATACACATGTTAATTTAACATGCAAAATCACCAATGACAAATTCCTCGGCCGCGGAGGCCTCGATCGCCGGGAAAATGTTCTGGCTCCCTGCTCGAATTTTTTTTCTAAGTCCCGATTCGCTATTACAGGCTGGCGCACGGAGTCCGAGGGGCGTAAATATGCCGGGTAGTGGTGCCTTCCGTCGCCGAGACATTTTACAATTGCCTGGGAGCAGTATTTAACATGTTAATTTTTTCCCCTCGTGACACCACTACCCCCTATATAACGCAAAATGGGCCTTGCCAAGGGGGCGCGCAACGCCCGAGCGCGGGCGTTTTTCCCGGCCGCCGAGACCTCCATCGCCGGGAGAATGTCTTCAGCTATTTGCTAGATTTCCCGATTCGCCCCGCACGACAAACAACCACGAACGAGGTGGTTTTCGAGAGTTCTCCCGGCCGCGGAGGCCTCGGTCGCAGGGAGAATTTCCCTGGCCCCTGCTCGAAATTTTTCTAAGTCCAGAATGCCTGCATCTCCCAGCCTGTGTTAAAACACATGTTAATTTAACATGTAAAATTACCAATGACCATTTCCTCGGCCGCAGAGGCCTCGGTCGCAGCCAGAATTTTCTGGCTCCCTGCTCAATATATTGCAGAGTCCCGCATGCTTGCTTCTCCAAGCCTGTGTTAATACACATGTTAATTTAACATGTAAAATTACCGAGGATTATTTCCCCGGCCGCGGAGGCCTCGGTCGCCGCCAGAAATTTCTGGCTCCCCGCTCAATATATTGCAGCGACCCGCAGGCTTGCTTCTCCCAGCCTGTGTTAATACACATGTTAATTTAACATGTAAAATCACCAAGGACCATTTCCTCGGCCGCGGAGGCCTCGGTCGCCGCCAGAATTTTCTGGCTGCCCGCTCCCCATGTGTAGACGCGGAGCCCGAGCGCCGAGAGTTCTCCCGGCCGCGGAGGCCTCGTAGCCGGGAGAATTTCTCGGGCCCCTGCTCGAAATTTTTCTAAGTCCAGAATGCCTGCTTCTCCCAGCCTGTGTTAATACACATGTTAATTTAACATGTAATTTTACCAATGACCTTTTCCTCGGCCGCGGAGGCCTCGGTCGCCGCCAGAATTTTCTGGCTCCCGGCTCAATATATTACAGAGTCCCGCAGGCCTGTCTCCAGTGGAATACACACAGTCCGAGAGCCGAAAATTTGCCGGGGTGTGGAGGCCTCGGTCGCCAACAGATTGCCATAGGCTCTGGCTGCAATATTTACCGTGTATTTTTTCCCTCCAGAGACACCACTACCCCCTATAAAACCCAAAATAGGCCTTGCGGTGGGTACACGCAGAGCCCGAGCGCCGAAGTTCTCCCGGCCGCGGAGGCCTCGGTCGCCGGGAGAATTTCTCCGGCCCCTGCTCGAAATTTTTCAAAGTCCAGAATGCCTGCTTCTCCCAGCCTGTGTTAATACACATGTTAATTTAACATGTTAAATTATCGAGGATTATTTCCCCGGCCGTGGAGGCCTCGGTCGCCGCCAGAATTTTCTGGCTCCCCGCTCAATATATTGCAGAGTCCCGCAGGCTTGCTTCTCCCAGCCTGTGTTAATACACATGTTAATTTAACATGTAAAATCACCGAGGACCATTTCCTCGGCCGCGGAGGCCTCGGTCGCCGCCAGAATTTTCTGGCTCACCTCTCAATGTATTGCAGAGTCCCGCAGGCTTGGTTCTCCAAGCCTGTGTTAATACACATGTTAATTTAACATGTAAAATTACCGAGGATTATTTCCCCGGCCGCGGAGGCCTCGGTCGCCGCCAGAATTTTCTGGCTCCCCGCTCAATGTATTGCAGAGTCCCGCAGGCTTGGTTCTCCAAGCCTGTGTTAATACACATGTTAATTTAACATGTAAAATTACCGAGGATTATTTCCCCGGCCACGGAGGCCTCGGTCGCCGACAGAATTGTCTGGCTCCCTGCTCGAATTTTTTCTAAGTCCCGATTCGCTATTACAGGCTGGCGCACGGAGTCAGAGGGGCGGGAATTCGCCGGGTAGTGGTGCCTTCCGTCGCCGAGACATTTTTCTATTGCCTGGAAGCTGTATTTAACATGTTAATTTTTTCCCCCTCGGGACACCACTACCCCCTATATAACCCAACATGGGCCTTGCCGCGGGTACACGCGGAGCCCGAGCGCCGAGTGTTCTCCCGGCCGCGGAGGCCTCGGTCGCCGGGAGAATTTCTCCGGCCCCTGCTCGAAATTTTTCAAAGTCCAGAATGCCTGCTTCTCCCAGCCTGTGTTAATACACATGTTAATTTAACATGTTAAATTACCGAGGATTATTTCCCCGGCCGTGGAGGCCTCGGTCGCCGCCAGAATTTTCTGGCTCCCCGCTCAATATATTGCAGAGTCCCGCAGGCTTGCTTTTCCCAGCCTGTGTTAATACACATGTTAATTTAACATGTAAAATTACCAATGACCATTTCCTCGGCCGCAGAGGCCTCGGTCGCCGCCAGAATTTTCTGGCTCCCCGCTCAATGTATTGCAGAGTCCCGCAGGCATGCTTCTCCAAGCCTGTGTTAATACACATGTTAATTTAACATGTTAAATTACCGAGGATTATTTCCCCGGCCGTGGAGGCCTCGGTCGCCGCCAGAATTTTCTGGCTCCCCGCTCAATATATTGCAGAGTCCCGCAGGCTTGCTTTTCCCAGCCTGTGTTAATACACATGTTAATTTAACATGTAAAATCACCAAGGACCATTTCCTCGGCCGCGGAGGCCTCGGTCGCCGCCAGAATTTTCTGGCTTCCCGCTCCCCATGGGTAGACGCGGAGCCCGAGCGCCGAGAGTTCTCCCGGCCGCGGAGGCCTCGGTCGCCGGGAGAATTTCTCCGGCCCCTGCTCGAAATTTTTCAAAGTCTAGAATGCCTAGTTCTCCCAGCCTGTGTTAATACACATGTTAATTTAACATGTAAAATTACCAAGGATTATTATCCCGGCCGCAGAGGCCTCGGTCGCCGCCAGAAATTTCTGGCTCCCCGCTCAATGTATTGCAGCGTCCCGCAGGCTTGCTTCTCCAAGCCTGTGTTAATACACATGTTAATTTAACATGTAAAATTACAGAGGATTATTTCCCCGGCCGCGGAGGCCTCGGTCGCCGCCAGAATTTTCTGGCTGCCCGCTCAATGTATTGCAGAGTCCCGCAGGCTTGCTTCTCCAAGCCTGTGTTAATACACATGTTAATTTAACATGCAAAATCACCAATGACAAATTCCTCGGCCGCGGAGGCCTCGATCGCCGGGAAAATGTTCTGGCTCCCTGCTCGAATTTTTTTTCTAAGTCCCGATTCGCTATTACAGGCTGGCGCACGGAGTCCGAGGGGCGTAAATATGCCGGGTAGTGGTGCCTTCCGTCGCCGAGACATTTTACAATTGCCTGGGAGCAGTATTTAACATGTTAATTTTTTCCCCTCGGGACACCACTACCCCCTATATAACCCAAAATGGGCCTTGCCAAGGGGGCGCGCAACGCCCGAGCGCGGGCGTTTTTCCCGGCCGCCGAGGCCTCCATCGCCGGGAGAATGTCTTCAGCTATTTGCTAGATTTCCCGATTCGCCCCGCACGGCAAACAACCACGAACGAGGTGGTTTTCGAGAGTTCTCCCGGCCGCGGAGGCCTCGGTCGCCGGGAGAATTTCTCGGGCCCCTGCTCGAAATTTTTCTAAGTCCAGAATGCCTGCATCTCCCAGCCTGTGTTAAAACACATGTTAATTTAACATGTAAAATTACCAATGACCATTTCCTCGGCCGCAGAGGCCTCGGTCGCAGCCAGAATTTTCTGGCTCCCTGCTCAATATATTGCAGAGTCCCGCATGCTTGCTTCTCCCAGCCTGTGTTAATACACATGGTTATTTAACATGTAAAATTACCGAGGATTATTTCCCTGGCCGCAGAGGCCGCGGTCGCCGCCAGAATTTTCTGGCTCCCCGCTCAATGTATTGCAGAGTCCCGCAGGCTTGCTTCTCCAAGCCTGTGTTAATACACATGTTAATTTAACATGTAAAATTACCGAGGATTATTTCCCCGGCCGCGGAGGCCTCGGTCGCCGCCAGAATTTTCTGGCTCCCCGCTCAATATATTGCAGCGACCCGCAGGCTTGCTTCTCCCAGCCTGTGTTAATACACATGTTAATTTAACATGTAAAATTACCGAGGATTATTTCCCCGGCCGCGGAGGCTTCGGTCGCCGCCAGAATTTTCTGGCTCCCGGCTCAATATATTACAGAGTCCCGCAGGCCTGTCTCCAGTGGAATACACACAGTCCGAGAGCCGAAAATTTGCCGGGGTGTGGAGGCCTCGGTCGCCAACAGATTGCCATAGGCTCTGGCTGCAATATTTACCGTGTATTTTTTCCCTCCAGAGACACCACTACCCCCTATATAACCCAAAATGGGCCTTGCGGCGTGTACACGCGGAGCCCGAGCGCCGAAGTTCTCCCGGCCGCGGAGGCCTCGGTCGCCGGGAGAATTTCTCCGGCCCCTGCTCGAAATTTTTCAAAGTCCAGAATGCCTGCTTCTCCCAGCCTGTGTTAATACACATGTTAATTTAACATGTAAAATTACCGAGGATTATTTCCCCGGCCGCGGAGGCCTCGGTCGCCGCCAGAATTTTCTGGCTCCCCGCTCAATGTATTGCAGAGTCCCGCAGGCTTGCTTCTCCCAGCCTGTGTTAATACACATGTTAATTTAACATGTAAAATCATTGAGGACCATTTCCTCGGCCGCGGAGGCCTCGGTCGCCGCCAGAATTTTCTGGCTCCCCGCTCAATGTATTGCAGAGTCCCGCAGGCTTGCTTCTCCCAGCCTGTGTTAATACACATGTTAATTTAACATGTAAAATCAACAAGGACCATTTCCTCGGCCGCGGAGGCCTCGGTCGCCGCCAGAATTTTCTGGCTGCCCGCTCCCCATTGGTAGACGCGGAGCCCGAGCGCCGAGAGTTCTCCCGGCCGCGGAGGCCTCGGTCGCCGGGAGAATTTCTCCGGCCCCTGCTCGAAATTTTTCAAAGTCCAGAATGCCTGCTTCTCCCAGCATGTGTTAATACACATGTTAATTTAACATGTAATATTACCAATGACCTTTTCCTCGTCCGCGGAGGCCTCGGTCGCCGCCAGAATTTTCTGGCTGCCCGCTCCCCATGGGTAGACGCGCTGCCCGAGCGCCGAGATTTCTCCCGGCCGCGGAGGCCTCTGTCGCCGGGAGAATTTCTCTGGCCCCTGCTCGAAATTTTTCAAAGTCCAGAATGCCTAGTTCTCCCAGCCTGTGTTAATACACATGTTAATTTAACATGTAAAATTACCAAGGATTATTATCCCGGCCGCAGAGGCCTCGGTCGCCGCCAGAAATTTCTGGCTCCCCGCTCAATGTATTGCAGAGACCCGCAGGCTTGCTTCTCCAAGCCTGTGTTAATACACATGTTAATTTAACATGTAAAATTACCGAGGATTATTTCCCCGGCCGCGGAGGCCTCGATCGCCGCCAGAAATTTCTGGCTCCCCGCTCAATATATTGCAGCGACCCGCAGGCTTGCTTCTCCCAGCCTGTGTTAATACACATGTTAATTTAACATGTAAAATCACCAAGGACCATTTCCTCGGCCGCGGAGGCCTCGGTCGCCGCCAGAATTTTCTGGCTGCCCGCTCCCCATGTGTAGACGCGGAGCCCGAGCGCCGAGAGTTCTCCCGGCCGCGGAGGCCTCGGTCGCCGCCAGAATTTTCTGGCTCCCCGCTCAATGTATTGCAGAGTCCCGCAGGCTTGCTTCTCCAAGCCTGTGTTAATACACATGTTAATTTAACATGCAAAATCACCAATGACAATTTCCTCGGCCGCGGAGGCCTCCATCGCCGGGAGAATTTTCTGGCTCTCTGCTCGAATTTTTTCTAAGTCCCGATTCGCTATTACAGGCTGGCGCACGGAGTCCGAGGGGCGGAAATATGCCGGGTAGTGGTGCCTTCCGTCGCCGAGACATTTTACAATTGCCTGGGAGCAGTATTTAACATGTTAATTTTTTCCCCCTCGGGACACCACTACCCCCTATATAACCCAAAATGGGCCATGCAATGGGTGCCCACAACGCCCGAGCGCGGGCATTTTTCCCGGGCGCCGAGGCCTCGATCGCCGGGAGAATGTCTCCAGCTATTTGCATGATGTCCCGATTCGCCCCACAAGGCGAACAACCACGAACGAGGTGGTTTTCGTTCGTGGTTGTTTTCGTTCGTGGTTGTTTACTGTTCGTGGTTGTTTTCATTCGTGGTTGTTGTGCGTTCGTGGTTGTTGTCGTTCGGGGTTGTTTTCCGTTCGTGGTTGTTGTCGTTCGTGGTTGTTGTCGTTCGTGGTTGTTGTCGTTCGTGGTTGTTTTCCGTTCGTGGTTGTTTTACGTTCGTGGTTGTTTTCGAGGCAATTGGTACTTTGAAAATTTCAATCGGTTAGCTAGAAAAAATTCTCCCGGCGGTGATTGCCTTGATCGCCGGGAGAATTTTCTGGCTCCCCGATAAAATTTTTTCCAAGTCCCGATTCGCTCTTACTAGCTGGCGCACGGAGTCCGAGGGGCGGGAATTCGCCGGGTAGTGGTGTGTTCCGTCGCCGAGACATTTTCCTATTGCCTGGAAGCAGTATTTAACATGTTAATTTTTTCCCCCTCGGGACACCACTACCCCCTATATAACACAAAATGGGCCTTGCCGCGGGTACACCCGGAGCCCGAGCGCCGAGAGTTCTCCCGGCCGCAGAGGCCTCGGTCGCCGGGAGATTTTCTCCGGCCCCTGCTCGAAATTTTCCAAAGTCCAGAATGCCTGCTTCTCCCAGCCTGTGTTAATACACATGTTAATTTAACATGTAAAATCACCAAGGACCATTTCCTCGGCCGCGGAGGCCTCGGTCGCCGCCAGAATTTTCTGGCTGCCCGCTCCCCAAGGGTAGACGCGGAGCCCGAGCGCCGAGAGTTCTCCCGGCCGCGGAGGCCTCGGTCGCCGGGAGAATTTCTCCGGCCCCTGCTCGAAATTTTTCAAAGTCCAGAATGCCTGCTTCTCCCAGCATGTGTTAATACACATGTTAATTTAACATGTAATATTACCAATGACCTTTTCCTCGGCCGCGGAGGCCTCGGTCGCCGCCAGAATTTTCTGGCTGCCCGCTCCCCATGGGTAGACGCGGAGCCCGAGCGCCGAGAGTTCTCCCGGCCGCGGAGGCCTCGGTCGCCGGGAGAATTTCTCCGGCCCCTGCTCGAAATTTTTCAAAGTCCAGAATGCCTAGTTCTCCCAGCCTGTGTTAATACACATGTTAATTTAACATGTAAAATTACCAAGGATTATTATCCCGGCCGCAGAGGCCTCGGTCGCCGCCAGAAATTTCTGGCTCCCCGCTCAATGTATTGCAGAGTCCCGCAGGCTTGCTTCTCCAAGCCTGTGTTAATACACATGTTAATTTAACATGTAAAATTACAGAGGATTATTTCCCCGGCCGCGGAGGCCACGGTCGCCGCCAGAATTTTCTGGCTGCCCGCTCAATGTATTGCAGAGTCCCGCAGGCTTGCTTCTCCAAGCCTGTGTTAATACACATGTTAATTTAACATGCAAAATCACCAATGACAAATTCCTCGGCCGCGGAGGCCTCGATCGCCGGGAAAATGTTCTGGCTCCCTGCTCGAATTTTTTTTCTAAGTCCCGATTCGCTATTACAGGCTGGCGCACGGAGTCCGAGGGGCGTAAATATGCCGGGTAGTGGTGCCTTCCGTCGCCGAGACATTTTACAATTGCCTGGGAGCAGTATTTAACATGTTAATTTTTTCCCCTCGGGACACCACTACCCCCTATATAACCCAAAATGGGCCTTGCCAAGGGGGCGCGCAACGCCCGAGCGCGGGCGTTTTTCCCGGCCGCCGAGGCCTCCATCGCCGGGAGAATGTCTTCAGCTATTTGCTAGATTTCCCGATTCGCCCCGCACGGCAAACAACCACGAACGAGGTGGTTTTCGAGAGTTCTCCCGGCCGCAGAGGCCTCGGTCGCCGGGAGAATTTCTCGGGCCCCTGCTCGAAATTTTTCTAAGTCCAGAATGCCTGCATCTCCCAGCCTGTGTTAAAACACATGTTAATTTAACATGTAAAATTACCAATGACCATTTCCTCGGCCGCAGAGGCCTCGGTCGCAGCCAGAATTTTCTGGCTCCCTGCTCAATATATTGCAGAGTCCCGCATGCTTGCTTCTCCCAGCCTGTGTTAATACACATGGTTATTTAACATGTAAAATTACCGAGGATTATTTCCCTGGCCGCAGAGGCCGCGGTCGCCGCCAGAATTTTCTGGCTCCCCGCTCAATGTATTGCAGAGTCCCGCAGGCTTGCTTCTCCAAGCCTGTGTTAATACACATGTTAATTTAACATGTAAAATTACCGAGGATTATTTCCCCGGCCGCGGAGGCCTCGGTCGCCGCCAGAATTTTCTGGCTCCCCGCTCAATATATTGCAGCGACCCGCAGGCTTGCTTCTCCCAGCCTGTGTTAATACACATGTTAATTTAACATGTAAAATTACCGAGGATTATTTCCCCGGCCGCGGAGGCCTCGGTCGCCGCCAGAATTTTCTGGCTCCCGGCTCAATATATTACAGAGTCCCGCAGGCCTGTCTCCAGTGGAATACACACAGTCCGAGAGCCGAAAATTTGCCGGCGTGTGGAGGCCTCGGTCGCCAACAGATTGCCATAGGCTCTGGCTGCAATATTTACCGTGTATTTTTTCCCTCCAGAGACACCACTACCCCCTATATAACCCAAAATGGGCCTTGCGGCGGGTACACGCGGAGCCCGAGCGCCGAAGTTCTCCCGGCCGCGGAGGCCTCGGTCGCCGGGAGAATTTCTCCGGCCCCTGCTCGAAATTTTTCAAAGTCCAGAATGCCTGCTTCTCCCAGCCTGTGTTAATACACATGTTAATTTAACATGTAAAATTACCGAGGATTATTTCCCCGGCCGCGGAGGCCTCGGTCGCCGCCAGAATTTTCTGGCTCCCCGCTCAATGTATTGCAGAGTCCCGCAGGCTTGCTTCTCCCAGCCTGTGTTAATACACATGATAATTTAACATGTAAAATCATTGAGGACCATTTCCTCGGCCGCGGAGGCCTCGGTCGCCGCCAGAATTTTCTGGCTCCCCGCTCAATGTATTGCAGAGTCCCGCAGGCTTGCTTCTCCCAGCCTGTGTTAATACACATGTTAATTTAACATGTAAAATCAACAAGGACCATTTCCTCGGCCGCGGAGGCCTCGGTCGCCGCCAGAATTTTCTGGCTGCCCGCTCCCCATTGGTAGACGCGGAGCCCGAGCGCCGAGAGTTCTCCCGGCCGCGGAGGCCTCGGTCGCCGGGAGAATTTCTCCGGCCCCTGCTCGAAATTTTTCAAAGTCCAGAATGCCTGCTTCTCCCAGCATGTGTTAATACACATGTTAATTTAACATGTAATATTACCAATGACCTTTTCCTCGGCCGCGGAGGCCTCGGTCGCCGCCAGAATTTTCTGGCTGCCCGCTCCCCATGGGTAGACGCGCTGCCCGAGCGCCGAGAGTTCTCCCGGCCGCGGAGGCCTCGGTCGCCGGGAGAATTTCTCCGGCCCCTGCTCGAAATTTTTCAAAGTCCAGAATGCCTAGTTCTCCCAGCCTGTGTTAATACACATGTTAATTTAACATGTAAAATTACCAAGGATTATTATCCCGGCCGCAGAGGCCTCGGTCGCCGCCAGAAATTTCTGGCTCCCCGCTCAATGTATTGCAGAGTCCCGCAGGCTTGCTTCTCCAAGCCTGTGTTAATACACATGTTAATTTAACATGTAAAATTACCGAGGATTATTTCCCCGGCCGCGGAGGCCTCGGTCGCCGCCAGAAATTTCTGGCTCCCCGCTCAATATATTGCAGCGACCCGCAGGCTTGCTTCTCCCAGCCTGTGTTAATACACATGTTAATTTAACATGTAAAATCACCAAGGACCATTTCCTCGGCCGCGGAGGCCTCGGTCGCCGCCAGAATTTTCTGGCTGCCCGCTCCCCATGTGTAGACGCGGAGCCCGAGCGCCGAGAGTTCTCCCGGCCGCGGAGGCCTCGGTCGCCGCCAGAATTTTCTGGCTCCCCGCTCAATGTATTGCAGAGTCCCGCAGGCTTGCTTCTCCAAGCCTGTGTTAATACACATGTTAATTTAACATGCAAAATCACCAATGACAATTTCCTCGGCCGCGGAGGCCTCCATCGCCGGGAGAATTTTCTGGCTCTCTGCTCGAATTTTTTCTAAGTCCCGATTCGCTATTACAGGCTGGCGCACGGAGTCCGAGGGGCGGAAATATGCCGGGTAGTGGTGCCTTCCGTCGCCGAGACATTTTACAATTGCCTGGGAGCAGTATTTAACATGTTAATTTTTTCCCCCTCGGGACACCACTACCCCCTATATAACCCAAAATGGGCCATGCAATGGGTGCCCACAACGCCCGAGCGCGGGCATTTTTCCCGGGCGCCGAGGCCTCGATCGCCGGGAGAATGTCTCCAGCTATTTGCATGATGTCCCGATTCGCCCCACAAGGCGAACAACCACGAACGAGGTGGTTTTCGTTCGTGGTTGTTTTCGTTCGTGGTTGTTTACCGTTCGTGGTTGTTTTCATTCGTGGTTGTTGTGCGTTCGTGGTTGTTGTCGTTCGGGGTTGTTTTCCGTTCGTGGTTGTTGTCGTTCGTGGTTGTTGTCGTTCGTGGTTGTTGTCGTTCGTGGTTGTTTTCCGTTCGTGGTTGTTTTACGTTCGTGGTTGTTTTCGAGGCAATTGGTACTTTGAAAATTTCAATCGGTTAGCTAGAAAAAATTCTCCCGGCGGTGATTGCCTTGATCGCCGGGAGAATTTTCTGGCTCCCCGATAAAATTTTTTCCAAGTCCCGATTCGCTCTTACAAGCTGGCGCACGGAGTCCGAGGGGCGGGAATTCGCCGGGTAGTGGTGCGTTCCGTCGCCGAGACATTTTCCTATTGCCTGGAAGCAGTATTTAACATGTTAATTTTTTCCCCCTCGGGACACCACTACCCCCTATATAACACAAAATGGGCCTTGCCGCGGGTACACCCGGAGCCCGAGCGCCGAGAGTTCTCCCGGCCGCAGAGGCCTCGGTCGCCGGGAGAATTTCTCCGGCCCCTGCTCGAAATTTTCCAAAGTCCAGAATGCCTGCTTCTCCCAGCCTGTGTTAATACACATGTTAATTTAACATGTAAAATTACCAAGGACCATTTCCTCGGCCGCGGAGGCCTCGGTCGCCGCCAGAATTTTCTGGCTGCCCGCTCCCCATGGGTAGACGCGGAGCCCGAGCGCCGAGAGTTCTCCCGGCCGCGGAGGCCTCGGTCGCCGGGAGAATTTCTCCGGCCCCTGCTCGAAATTTTTCAAAGTCCAGAATGCCTGCTTCTCCCAGCATGTGTTAATACACATGTTAATTTAACATGTAATATTACCAATGACCTTTTCCTCGGCCGCGGAGGCCTCGGTCGCCGCCAGAATTTTCTGGCTGCCCGCTCCCCATGGGTAGACGCGGAGCCCGAGCGCCGAGAGTTCTCCCGGCCGCGGAGGCCTCGGTCGCCGGGAGAATTTCTCCGGCCCCTGCTCGAAATTTTTCAAAGTCCAGAATGCCTAGTTCTCCCAGCCTGTGTTAATACACATGTTAATTTAACATGTAAAATTAACATGGATTATTATCCCGGCCGCAGAGGCCTCGGTCGCCGCCAGAAATTTCTGGCTCCCCGCTCAATGTATTGCAGAGTCCCGCAGGCTTGCTTCTCCAAGCCTGTGTTAATACACATGTTAATTTAACATGTAAAATTACAGAGGATTATTTCCCCGGCCGCGGAGGCCTCGGTCGCCGCCAGAATTTTCTGGCTGCCCGCTCAATGTATTGCAGAGTCCCGCAGGCTTGCTTCTCCAAGCCTGTGTTAATACACATGTTAATGTAACATGCAAAATCACCAATGACAAATTCCTCGGCCGCGGAGGCCTCGATCGCCGGGAAAATGTTCTGGCTCCCTGCTCGAATTTTTTTTCTAAGTCCCGATTCGCTATTACAGGCTGGCGCACGGAGTCCGAGGGGCGTAAATATGCCGGGTAGTGGTGCCTTCCGTCGCCGAGACATTTTACAATTGCCTGGGAGCAGTATTTAACATGTTAATTTTTTCCCCTCGGGACACCACTACCCCCTATATAACCCAAAATGGGCCTTGCCAAGGGGGCGCGCAACGCCCGAGCGCGGGCGTTTTTCCCGGCCGCCGAGGCCTCCATCGCCGGGAGAATGTCTTCAGCTATTTGCTAGATTTCCCGATTCGCCCCGCACGGCAAACAACCACGAACGAGGTGGTTTTCGAGAGTTCTTCCGGCCGCGGAGGCCTCGGCCGCCGGGAGAATTTCTCCGGCCCCTGTTCGAAATTTTTCTAAGACCAGAATGCCTGCATCTCCCAGCCTGTGTTAATACACATGTTAATTTAACATGTAAAATCACCAAGGACCATTTCCTCGGCCGCGGAGGCCTCGGTCGCCGCCAGAATTTTCTGGCTGCCCGCTCCCCATGGGTAGACGCGGAGCCCGAGCGCCGAGAGTTCTCCCGGCCGCGGAGGCCTCGGTCGCCGGGAGAATTTCTGCGGCCCCTGCTCGAAATTTTTCAAAGTCCAGAATGCCTGCTTCTCCCAGCATGTGTTAATACACATGTTAATTTAACATGTAATATTACCAATGACCTTTTCCTCGGCCGCGGAGGCCTCGGTCGCCGCCAGAATTTTCTGGCTGCCCGCTCCCCATGGGTAGACGCGGAGCCCGAGCGCCGAGAGTTCTCCCGGCCGCGGAGGCCTCGGTCGCCGGGAGAATTTCTCCGGCCCCTGCTCGAAATTTTTCAAAGTCCAGAATGCCTGCTTCTCCCAGCATGTGTTAATACACATGTTAATTTAACATGTAAAATTACCAAGGATTATTATCCCGGCCGCGGAGGCCTCGGTCGCCGCCAGAATTTTCTGGCTCCCCGCTCAATATATTGCAGAGTCCCGCAGGCTTGCTTCTCCCAGCCAGTGTTAATACACATGTTAATTTAACATGTAAAATCACCGATGACCATTTCCTCGGCCGCGGAGGTCTCGGTCACCGCCAGAATTTTCTGGCTCCCTGCTCGAATTTTTTCTAAGTCCCGATTCGCTATTATAGGCTGGCGCACGGATTCCGAGGGGCGGGAATTCGCCGGGTAGTGGTGCCTTCCGTCGCCGAGACATTTCTCTATTGCCTGGAAGCTGTATTTAACATGTTAATTTTTACCCCTCGGGACACCACTACCCCCTATATAACCCAAAATGGACCTTGCCGCGGGTACACGCGGAGCCCGAGCGCCGAGAGTTCTCCCGGCCGCGGAGGCCTCGGTCGCCGCCAGAATTTTCTGGCTCCCCGCTCAATGTATTGCAGAGTCCCGCAGGCTTGCTTCTCCAAGCCTGTGTTAATACACATGTTAATTTAACATGCAAAATCACCAATGACAATTTCCTCGGCCGCGGAGGCCTCCATCGCCGGGAGAATTTTCTGGCTCTCTGCTCGAATTTTTTCTAAGTCCCGATTCGCTATTACAGGCTGGCGCACGGAGTCCGAGGGGCGGAAATATGCCGGGTAGTGGTGCCTTCCGTCGCCGAGACATTTCTCTATTGCCTGGAAGCTGTATTTAACATGTTAATTTTTTCCCCTCGGGACACCACTACCCCCTATATAACCCAAAATGGGCCTTGCCATGGGTGCGCGCAACGCCCAAACGCGCGCGTTTTTCCCGGCCGCCGAGGCCTCGATCGCCGGGAGAATGTCTCCAGCTATTTGCTTGATTTCCCGATTCGCCCCGCACGGCAAACAACCACGAACGAAAACAACCACGAATAGAGCAAAATTGCTATTTCTCAAGAACTTCTGTGTGGACGTGGCTGCTGCTTCTGCCACAGCTTCTCGGAAGGAAAATACGTCATTACTGATCCAAGCTAATATATTTTTACTGAATATATTAAAAAAAAAAAAAAAGTTAAAAAAAAAAAAACACTGTTTCTATGGAAAACAAAATTTCAAAATAGAAAATAAATTTGAATTAAAAATATTTTAAGATTAATTAATAAATATAAATTAATATTAGTATATATAAAAAAATTATTTTATTTAACATAATTTAAATGGGGTGCTTCTTAAGATATTATCCACATGATAATCCTCATACTCACATATGGCAATAAAATATTTATAATAATATACACCATTCATCCCACACTTTTTTTTATTGATAAAATAATTTTTTTATATAAAATATTTAAAATTAAAATTTTTTTAAAAAAAATTTACACTATTGTGGACTTGAACTGACTTACCTCAGAGAACTAATATTTAAAATTAATTAAAAAAAACCAATGACCTAACCTGACCTAACCAAACCCAACCTAACATAACCTAACCTAACCTAACCTAACCTAACCTAACCTAACCTTGCCTGAGAGGGGAAAAATTTCAAAATAATTAAATACAATGACCTAACCTAACCTAAACAAACCTAACCTAACCTAACATTGCCTGAGAGAGGAAAAATTTAAAAAAATTAAATACAATAACCTAACCTTACATAACCTAACCTAACCTAACCTAACCTTGCCTGAGAGGGAAAAAATTTGAAAATAATTAAATACAATGACCTAATGTAACCTAACCTAACCTAACCTTGCCTGAGAGAGGAAAATTTTTAAAAAATTAAATACAATGACCTAACCTAACATAACCTAACCTAACCTAAC
>NW_026963048.1:0-10000 GCF_032445375.1 Bacillus rossius redtenbacheri | reverse complement strand
GACACGCGTTCCCCACCATTTCGCATCCAATCGAATTGCCGCACAAGAGCTCGTTCCTAAGAAAGGTATAGCATTGGCTCGCAGCTAGTGTATTGCAGTTCAGACAGATAGGCCACTTTAGATAGTTCTTAGTGTTCACAGTTATCACCAAGACTAGACCCATATGGATTTAATTCTTCAAGGAGCAGCGGTCCACCAATAAGAGAGATGAAGACATGTTTTCGGATGGCCACAACGCCCCCTCGCCACCCAAATGTGCATGTTTTAAGTGTACATTGGGAGTCGACGGAACATCGGGAGTCCGCTTGCTTTCTCCGGATCAGCTGCCACCCCCCTGATCTACCAGATAGACAAGAACATGTCTTCTCCACCAATCTCATCCACCGAAGCTCCGATCATGGCTTCTTCTACCTTTATACTGATATACCCCCACGGAGCAACATGCGGGCAAGGGAACTCTTGCTACCCTTCAGTAAAGCAGGTATCTCTTATAGATGGTGACTGCACCTTGGCCAGGATTGAAGACCGCGACTAACCCCTTTGAAACTTGTCTCTCAGGGAGCTGCGATCCATCAAACATTTCATTGTTAACAGAGGGGAACCATTACTTGGTTAAGACGATAGGACACGCGTTCCCCACCATTTCGCATCCAATCGAATTGCCGCACAAGAGCTCGTTACCTAAGAAAGGTATAGCATTGGCTCGCAGCTAGTGTATTGCAGTTCAGACAGATAGGCCACTTTAGATAGTTCTTAGTGTTCACAGTTATCACCAAGACTAGACCCATATGGAATTAATTCTTCAAGGAGCAGCGGTCCACCAATAAGAGAGATGAAGACATGTTTTCGGATGGCCACAACGCCCCCTCGCCACCCAAATGTGCATGTTTCAAGTGTACATTGGGAGTCGACGGAACATCGGGAGTCCGCTTGCTTTCTCCGGATCAGCTGCCACCCCCCCTGATCTACCAGATAGACAAGAACATGTCTTCTCCGCCAATCTCATCCACCGAAGCTCCGATCATGGCTTCTTCTACCTTTATACTGATATACCCCCACGGAGCAACATGCGGGCAAGGGAACTCTTGCTACCCTTCAGTAAAGCAGGTATCTCTTATAGATGGTGACTGCACCTTGGCCAGGATTGAAGACCGCGACTAACCCCTTTGAAACTTGTCTCTCAGGGAGCTGCGATCCATCAAACATTTCATTGTTAACAGAGGGGAACCATTACTTGGTTAAGACGACCGGACACGCGTTCCCCACCATTTCGCATCCAATCGAATCGCCGCACAAGAGCTCGTTACCTGAGAAAGGTATAGCATTGGCTCGCAGCTTGTGTATTGCAGTTCAGACAGATAGGCCACTTTAGATAGTTCTTCGTGTTCACAGTTAAGACCACGGCTAGACCCATATGGAATTAATTCTTCAAGGAGCAGCGGTACACCAAGCATTTCATTGTGTACTAGAAAGCACCTCTACCATGTAACAAACATACGACCACCAAATTTCTGCTTACTTCCCCCAGCGGATAGTATTTGCTAGTATCATCCACAAAGTAAATCAATTTTTTCAATGTACCGCTTCTTGGGGGAACTGGGCATGAATCAATCAAGCATTTTGAGGTAGCATGTCCGCTTCACCGCGAGGTGCTCTGAATACCATTATACATTCTTTTTCATCATCCACTTTCAGACCACTACAAGACCCATACTGAATTAATTCCTCAAGGAGCTGCAGTCCACAAAACATTTTACTGTGTACTAGAGGGCACCTCCACCATGTAACAGAAAACATACAACCTTCTTAATTTAATTCTGCATTGTTTCCCAGACGATTTGTTAGCCATACAACAGTACCATCCACAGTAATTCACCTCTTTGAAATCCAATGCATTGTAGAGAAACTGAGGTGGTAGCATTCAAACCGTTCTGTAATGTTAATTCTGCTTCATAGAAAGGTGCTACAGGTTCCACAATAATTAATTGGATATTTTTGCAATATATATAGGGCGAGAAAACTCGGGGGGACTCCCTTTTCATTTATGTACATATTCTTTCCATATTGCAAATAATTCCAATTTTTCCCGATTGCATGTCCCCCTAATATACCCAAAATGGGCCTATCGATGGGTTCACAAAGGTACCCAAAATATGAGATTTTGACTGAAAGAGGCTGGCTAACTTCCGGGAACATGATCATAGGAAATAGGTCAAAATCCCGAATCGCAGTTGTTTACGAACAACCACGAACGGAGACTTAAAATAACCTATAAGGCTGGAATTCATGGGGCCTGTATAACAGGCATTTACACAGACTCTCGGGAGGGAGGGCTCTGTGGCCGGGAGAATTTTCTGGCTCCCCGCCCGAAACTTTTCAGAGTCCCTAATGCCTGCTTGAATGTGAATAAGCAGAGCCCGGTAGCTGATATTTTGCCGGGGTGTGGAGGCCCCGGTCGCCGCCAAATTCCTCTGGTCACAGCTTGTGTTAATACACATGTTAATTTTACATGCAAACCACCAATGACAATTTTCCTCGGCCGCGGAGGCCTCGGTCGCCGCCAGAATTTTCTGGTTCCCGCTCAATATATTGCAGAGTCCTGCAGGCCTGCTTCTGTAGGAATATGCAGAGCCCGGTAGCTGATATTTTGCCGGGGTGAGGAGGCCTCGGTCGCCGCCAAATTCCTCTCATCCCAGCTTGTGTTAATACACATGTTAATTTTACATGCAAAACCACCAATTACCATTTCCTCGGCCGCGGAGGCCTCGGTCGCCGGGAGATTTTCCTGGCTCCCCGCTCAATATACTGCACAGTCCCGCAGGCCTGTCTCCAGTGGAATACACACAGTCCGAGAGCCGAAAATTTGCCGGGGTGTGGAGGCCTCGGTCGCCAACAGATTGCCATAGGCTCTGGCTGCAATATTTACCGTGTATTTTTTCCCTCCAGAGACACCACTACACCCTATATAACCCAAAATGGGCCTTGACGCGTGTACACGCGGAGCCCGAGCGCCGAGAGTTCTCCCGGCCGCGGAGGCCTCGGTCGCCGGGAGAATTTCAACGGCCCCTGCTCGAAATTTTTCTAAGTCCAGAATGCCTGCTTCTCCCAGCCTGTGTTAATACACATGTTAATTTAACATGTAAAATCACCAAGGACCATTTCCTCGGCCGCGGAGGCCTCGGTCACCGCCAGAATTTTCTGGCTGCCCGCTCCCCATGGGTAGACGCGCTGCCCAAGCGCCGAGAGTTCTCCCGGCCGCGGAGGCCTCGGTCGCCGGGAGAATTTCTCCGGCCCCTGCTCGAAATTTTTCAAAGTCCAGAATGCCTGCTTCTCCCAGCATGTGTTAATACACATGTTAATTTAACATGTAATATTACCAATGACCTTTTCCTCGGCCGCGGAGGCCTCGGTCGCCGCCAGAATTTTCTGGCTGCCCGCTCCCCATGGGTAGACGCGGAGCCCGAGCGCCGAGAGTTCTCCCGGCCGCGGAGGCCTCGGTCGCCGGGAGAATTTCTCCGGCCCCTGCTCGAAATTTTTCAAAGTCCAGAATGCCTAGTTCTCCCAGCCTGTGTTAATACACATGTTAATTTAACATGTAAAATTACCAAGGATTATTATCCCGGCCGCAGAGGCAGGCCTCGGTCGCCGCCAGAAATTTCTGGCTCCCCGCTCAATGTATTGCAGAGTCCCGCAGGCTTGCTTCTCCAAGCCTGTGTTAATACACATGTTAATTTAACATGTAAAATTACAGAGGATTATTTCCCCGGCCGCGGAGGCCTCGGTCGCCGCCAGAATTTTCTGGCTGCCCGCTCAATGTATTGCAGAGTCCCGCAGGCTTGCTTCTCCAAGCCTGTGTTAATACACATGTTAATTTAACATGCAAAATCACCAATGACAAATTCCTCGGCCGCGGAGGCCTCGATCGCCGGGAAAATGTTCTGGCTCCCTGCTCGAATTTTTTTTCTAAGTCCCGATTCGCTATTACAGGCTGGCGCACGGAGTCCGAGGGGCGTAAATATGCCGGGTAGTGGTGCCTTCCGTCGCCGAGACATTTTACAATTGCCTGGGAGCAGTATTTAACATGTTAATTTTTTCCCCTCGTGACACCACTACCCCCTATATAACGCAAAATGGGCCTTGCCAAGGGGGCGCGCAACGCCCGAGCGCGGGCGTTTTTCCCGGCCGCCGAGACCTCCATCGCCGGGAGAATGTCTTCAGCTATTTGCTAGATTTCCCGATTCGCCCCGCACGCACAAACAACCACGAACGAGGTGGTTTTCGAGAGTTCTCCCGGCCGCGGAGGCCTCGGTCGCAGGGAGAATTTCCCTGGCCCCTGCTCGAAATTTTTCTAAGTCCAGAATGCCTGCATCTCCCAGCCTGTGTTAAAACACATGTTAATTTAACATGTAAAATTACCAATGACCATTTCCTCGGCCGCAGAGGCCTCGGTCGCAGCCAGAATTTTCTGGCTCCCTGCTCAATATATTGCAGAGTCCCGCATGCTTGCTTCTCCAAGCCTGTGTTAATACACATGTTAATTTAACATGTAAAATTACCGAGGATTATTTCCCCGGGCCGCGGAGGCCTCGGTCGCCGCCAGAAATTTCTGGCTCCCCGCTCAATATATTGCAGCGACCCGCAGGCTTGCTTCTCCCAGCCTGTGTTAATACACATGTTAATTTAACATGTAAAATCACCAAGGACCATTTCCTCGGCCGCGGAGGCCTCGGTCGCCGCCAGAATTTTCTGGCTGCCCGCTCCCCATGTGTAGACGCGGAGCCCGAGCGCCGAGAGTTCTCCCGGCCGCGGAGTCCTCGGAGAATTTCTCGGGCCCCTGCTCGAAATTTTTCTAAGTCCAGAATGCCTGCTTCTCCCAGCCTGTGTTAATACACATGTTAATTTAACATGTAATTTTACCAATGACCTTTTCCTCGGCCGCGGAGGCCTCGGTCGCCGCCAGAATTTTCTGGCTCCCGGCTCAATATATTACAGAGTCCCGCAGGCCTGTCTCCAGTGGAATACACACAGTCCGAGAGCCGAAAATTTGCCGGGGTGTGGAGGCCTCGGTCGCCAACAGATTGCCATAGGCTCTGGCTGCAATATTTACCGTGTATTTTTTCCCTCCAGAGACACCACTACCCCCTATAAAACCCAAAATAGGCCTTGCGGTGGGTACACGCAGAGCCCGAGCGCCGAAGTTCTCCCGGCCGCGGAGGCCTCGGTCGCCGGGAGAATTTCTCCGGCCCCTGCTCGAAATTTTTCAAAGTCCAGAATGCCTGCTTCTCCCAGCCTGTGTTAATACACATGTTAATTTAACATGTTAAATTATCGAGGATTATTTCCCCGGCCGTGGAGGCCTCGGTCGCCGCCAGAATTTTCTGGCTCCCCGCTCAATATATTGCAGAGTCCCGCAGGCTTGCTTCTCCCAGCCTGTGTTAATACACATGTTAATTTAACATGTAAAATCACCGAGGACCATTTCCTCGGCCGCGGAGGCCTCGGTCGCCGCCAGAATTTTCTGGCTCACCTCTCAATGTATTGCAGAGTCCCGCAGGCTTGGTTCTCCAAGCCTGTGTTAATACACATGTTAATTTAACATGTAAAATTACCGAGGATTATTTCCCCGGCCGCGGAGGCCTCGGTCGCCGCCAGAATTTTCTGGCTCCCCGCTCAATGTATTGCAGAGTCCCGCAGGCTTGGTTCTCCAAGCCTGTGTTAATACACATGTTAATTTAACATGTAAAATTACCGAGGATTATTTCCCCGGCCACGGAGGCCTCGGTCGCCGACAGAATTGTCTGGCTCCCTGCTCGAATTTTTTCTAAGTCCCGATTCGCTATTACAGGCTGGCGCACGGAGTCAGAGGGGCGGGAATTCGCCGGGTAGTGGTGCCTTCCGTCGCCGAGACATTTTTCTATTGCCTGGAAGCTGTATTTAACATGTTAATTTTTTCCCCCTCGGGACACCACTACCCCCTATATAACCCAACATGGGCCTTGCCGCGGGTACACGCGGAGCCCGAGCGCCGAGTGTTCTCCCGGCCGCGGAGGCCTCGGTCGCCGGGAGAATTTCTCCGGCCCCTGCTCGAAATTTTTCAAAGTCCAGAATGCCTGCTTCTCCCAGCCTGTGTTAATACACATGTTAATTTAACATGTTAAATTACCGAGGATTATTTCCCCGGCCGTGGAGGCCTCGGTCGCCGCCAGAATTTTCTGGCTCCCCGCTCAATATATTGCAGAGTCCCGCAGGCTTGCTTTTCCCAGCCTGTGTTAATACACATGTTAATTTAACATGTAAAATTACCAATGACCATTTCCTCGGCCGCAGAGGCCTCGGTCGCCGCCAGAATTTTCTGGCTCCCCGCTCAATGTATTGCAGAGTCCCGCAGGCATGCTTCTCCAAGCCTGTGTTAATACACATGTTAATTTAACATGTTAAATTACCGAGGATTATTTCCCCGGCCGTGGAGGCCTCGGTCGCCGCCAGAATTTTCTGGCTCCCCGCTCAATATATTGCAGAGTCCCGCAGGCTTGCTTTTCCCAGCCTGTGTTAATACACATGTTAATTTAACATGTAAAATCACCAAGGACCATTTCCTCGGCCGCGGAGGCCTCGGTCGCCGCCAGAATTTTCTGGCTTCCCGCTCCCCATGGGTAGACGCGGAGCCCGAGCGCCGAGAGTTCTCCCGGCCGCGGAGGCCTCGGTCGCCGGGAGAATTTCTCCGGCCCCTGCTCGAAATTTTTCAAAGTCTAGAATGCCTAGTTCTCCCAGCCTGTGTTAATACACATGTTAATTTAACATGTAAAATTACCAAGGATTATTATCCCGGCCGCAGAGGCCTCGGTCGCCGCCAGAAATTTCTGGCTCCCCGCTCAATGTATTGCAGCGTCCCGCAGGCTTGCTTCTCCAAGCCTGTGTTAATACACATGTTAATTTAACATGTAAAATTACAGAGGATTATTTCCCCGGCCGCGGAGGCCTCGGTCGCCGCCAGAATTTTCTGGCTGCCCGCTCAATGTATTGCAGAGTCCCGCAGGCTTGCTTCTCCAAGCCTGTGTTAATACACATGTTAATTTAACATGCAAAATCACCAATGACAAATTCCTCGGCCGCGGAGGCCTCGATCGCCGGGAAAATGTTCTGGCTCCCTGCTCGAATTTTTTTTCTAAGTCCCGATTCGCTATTACAGGCTGGCGCACGGAGTCCGAGGGGCGTAAATATGCCGGGTAGTGGTGCCTTCCGTCGCCGAGACATTTTACAATTGCCTGGGAGCAGTATTTAACATGTTAATTTTTTCCCCTCGGGACACCACTACCCCCTATATAACCCAAAATGGGCCTTGCCAAGGGGGCGCGCAACGCCCGAGCGCGGGCGTTTTTCCCGGCCGCCGAGGCCTCCATCGCCGGGAGAATGTCTTCAGCTATTTGCTAGATTTCCCGATTCGCCCCGCACGGCAAACAACCACGAACGAGGTGGTTTTCGAGAGTTCTCTCCCGGCCGCGGAGGCCTCGGTCGCCGGGAGAATTTCTCGGGCCCCTGCTCGAAATTTTTCTAAGTCCAGAATGCCTGCATCTCCCAGCCTGTGTTAAAACACATGTTAATTTAACATGTAAAATTACCAATGACCATTTCCTCGGCCGCAGAGGCCTCGGTCGCAGCCAGAATTTTCTGGCTCCCTGCTCAATATATTGCAGAGTCCCGCATGCTTGCTTCTCCCAGCCTGTGTTAATACACATGGTTATTTAACATGTAAAATTACCGAGGATTATTTCCCTGGCCGCAGAGGCCGCGGTCGCCGCCAGAATTTTCTGGCTCCCCGCTCAATGTATTGCAGAGTCCCGCAGGCTTGCTTCTCCAAGCCTGTGTTAATACACATGTTAATTTAACATGTAAAATTACCGAGGATTATTTCCCCGGCCGCGGAGGCCTCGGTCGCCGCCAGAATTTTCTGGCTCCCCGCTCAATATATTGCAGCGACCCGCAGGCTTGCTTCTCCCAGCCTGTGTTAATACACATGTTAATTTAACATGTAAAATTACCGAGGATTATTTCCCCGGCCGCGGAGGCTTCGGTCGCCGCCAGAATTTTCTGGCTCCCGGCTCAATATATTACAGAGTCCCGCAGGCCTGTCTCCAGTGGAATACACACAGTCCGAGAGCCGAAAATTTGCCGGGGTGTGGAGGCCTCGGTCGCCAACAGATTGCCATAGGCTCTGGCTGCAATATTTACCGTGTATTTTTTCCCTCCAGAGACACCACTACCCCCTATATAACCCAAAATGGGCCTTGCGGCGTGTACACGCGGAGCCCGAGCGCCGAAGTTCTCCCGGCCGCGGAGGCCTCGGTCGCCGGGAGAATTTCTCCGGCCCCTGCTCGAAATTTTTCAAAGTCCAGAATGCCTGCTTCTCCCAGCCTGTGTTAATACACATGTTAATTTAACATGTAAAATTACCGAGGATTATTTCCCCGGCCGCGGAGGCCTCGGTCGCCGCCAGAATTTTCTGGCTCCCCGCTCAATGTATTGCAGAGTCCCGCAGGCTTGCTTCTCCCAGCCTGTGTTAATACACATGTTAATTTAACATGTAAAATCATTGAGGACCATTTCCTCGGCCGCGGAGGCCTCGGTCGCCGCCAGAATTTTCTGGCTCCCCGCTCAATGTATTGCAGAGTCCCGCAGGCTTGCTTCTCCCAGCCTGTGTTAATACACATGTTAATTTAACATGTAAAATCAACAAGGACCATTTCCTCGGCCGCGGAGGCCTCGGTCGCCGCCAGAATTTTCTGGCTGCCCGCTCCCCATTGGTAGACGCGGAGCCCGAGCGCCGAGAGTTCTCCCGGCCGCGGAGGCCTCGGTCGCCGGGAGAATTTCTCCGGCCCCTGCTCGAAATTTTTCAAAGTCCAGAATGCCTGCTTCTCCCAGCATGTGTTAATACACATGTTAATTTAACATGTAATATTACCAATGACCTTTTCCTCGTCCGCGGAGGCCTCGGTCGCCGCCAGAATTTTCTGGCTGCCCGCTCCCCATGGGTAGACGCGCTGCCCGAGCGCCGAGATTTCTCCCGGCCGCGGAGGCCTCTGTCGCCGGGAGAATTTCTCTGGCCCCTGCTCGAAATTTTTCAAAGTCCAGAATGCCTAGTTCTCCCAGCCTGTGTTAATACACATGTTAATTTAACATGTAAAATTACCAAGGATTATTATCCCGGCCGCAGAGGCCTCGGTCGCCGCCAGAAATTTCTGGCTCCCCGCTCAATGTATTGCAGAGACCCGCAGGCTTGCTTCTCCAAGCCTGTGTTAATACACATGTTAATTTAACATGTAAAATTACCGAGGATTATTTCCCCGGCCGCGGAGGCCTCGATCGCCGCCAGAAATTTCTGGCTCCCCGCTCAATATATTGCAGCGACCCGCAGGCTTGCTTCTCCCAGCCTGTGTTAATACACATGTTAATTTAACATGTAAAATCACCAAGGACCATTTCCTCGGCCGCGGAGGCCTCGGTCGCCGCCAGAATTTTCTGGCTGCCCGCTCCCCATGTGTAGACGCGGAGCCCGAGCGCCGAGAGTTCTCCCGGCCGCGGAGGCCTCGGTCGCCGCCAGAATTTTCTGGCTCCCCGCTCAATGTATTGCAGAGTCCCGCAGGCTTGCTTCTCCAAGCCTGTGTTAATACACATGTTAATTTAACATGCAAAATCACCAATGACAATTTCCTCGGCCGCGGAGGCCTCCATCGCCGGGAGAATTTTCTGGCTCTCTGCTCGAATTTTTTCTAAGTCCCGATTCGCTATTACAGGCTGGCGCACGGAGTCCGAGGGGCGGAAATATGCCGGGTAGTGGTGCCTTCCGTCGCCGAGACATTTTACAATTGCCTGGGAGCAGTATTTAACATGTTAATTTTTTCCCCCTCGGGACACCACTACCCCCTATATAACCCAAAATGGGCCATGCAATGGGTGCCCACAACGCCCGAGCGCGGGCATTTTTCCCGGGCGCCGAGGCCTC